>NC_035449.2:56423915-56624141 GCF_002127325.2 Helianthus annuus | reverse complement strand
TTCAAACCGAAAGGCATAGCAGTATAGCAATATTTCTGACACCTTTCCTTATGAGAAGCACGGGTTCATTGAAGCTAGCGGGTTGATGACTTCCTTTCTTAAACCAGGTTAGTAATTCTCATATTATATCCTGCGGCTTACATCATTTACAAAGATTTATTAGTACCTGTCCTCTTACCTTGCAGGGTCTTCAGCGTCTGGTTCACCTATATCAAGAATCCTGCAGGCTTAACAAGACGCTTGAATCCAAGCTAAAGGAAGCAGAAATCACAATCTCTGATCAAGGCATGATTGCAGCCGCCAAATCCCGTCATTACGAGGAGAAATTCAAAGCTATGACTCAGAACACCAAGACTGCTCTCAACAGAGCTACTCTTCAAGCCCAGGCCGATCTTGAAGCTGTCCATATGCAACAAGAACAGGATATGGTCAGCTACCGGGAAAGTCTTAAGAGTTCCATCGTCATTTCTCTTCTCCAAGCCAGGTTGAAGATGGCCCATGAAGCCAAAGCATTAGGTTTTGAATGCCCTTCTTGGGACGTCGGTGCTTGGGAGACCAAGCTAAAGAACCTTGGCGGCACTTCTTCTAAACCAGCTATCGCTGAATCTTCCAAAGCAGTTGAAAAAGCAACCATACTGAGAAGGACGCTGAGGAGGATCCCAAGACGGATGCTGCTGAAATCAATTATGGACGAAGAAGATACTGCCCCCTAAAGTTTATTTCCTTTAAATTGTTTGAACTATTTTATGAACAATTTTCATTTTTGTATCGAAACAATTTGATAGCCGAAGGTGGATGGGTCCTGGGTTTCAGGATGAAAACCTTCGTTATCAACTAGGGCTTTCAAAATTAAGGGTATCTCCAATTCACAAATACTTAATAATCATGTTGTATAAGCGATCTCTTGCAGGGACCATATTTAAGCATGCGATTGGGATCCTTGAAGTTCAAGAAGTTTTAAAAGACTTTGCATGAAGGGAGATTGTGGAAACCCACACTGGGGGGCAGAGGGCATTGTTCTCAAGGATCTTAAGGACAGGATAACTACTGGCCAACTATGGAATAGGGATGCTGATAGATGGTTTTGGTCAAAAATCACACAAGGATAATGCAACCAAACTTTATGTAAATGGGGAATGATGCTTGGTATGATGAACAAAGTGAAAGCATCACTTAAATATAAAAATGCACAAGTGACACAAGGATTTATACGAGGAAAAAGCACTTGATCAATGAATGATCTCCGGCATAAAAAACCTCGGGTGATGGAAACTACCGATCACCAAACTTCAATATAACAAATAAAGGTTACAACTTTGGATGGTAACGAGCTAAGTACAAGGATCACTATAGTATCGTGTGTCAAAGCGTGAGGGAAGTGTGTTGTCTCTTTCGAATGTGGAAGAGAGCTATTTATACAAGTGTGAGTGGCCCTATTTTAGGTAAATAGACTAACTATTAGCTCGTTACCCTTTAGGAATAAAAGTAAATCTAGCCTAAATTATCACCCTTAAATTATGCCGAGTTTCCATATCGTCCACAACGTTCATCTCTGATTAAGCATATGCCAAAGTTGTAAAGACGAGTCCCTTGTTTACGTTGCTAAGAGCGGATCCTGCCAGACATTCCTGCAAGATAACATTAAATCCAATGAAAACAACTGTTAGTATGAGGATCCCTGTGATGGTCCGTGATCCTGATCCTGGAACTCTTCTGAGGATCACTATCTGCCAAAGAAATAAGGATCACTGGTTAGGATCATATGTAAGGATCATAAGTCATAAAAATCCAGCCCTAACAATTGCCCCCAAAATATAAGGAGTAATATTGTAAATAAACGAGTTGTATTTTGTTTGATCTTATCCTCAACAAGTTAATCGAATAACTAGCCGTTAGAGACGGACTAGCCGTTGCGAACCTTACGTCACAGAAGTGACAGCCCTGCAAATCATCATTATAAATAGGTGTTAGAGATAGGATCAATTTGCATTTAAATTCAAGAGAGACTCCCTTTATATTTTCGTCCGAAGATCAATCAGGTATCTCTTTTCCTCCTTCTTCCTTCTCTTACTCTGTTCTTCTATTTCTTTCCATTATTCTGCAAAGATGTTGCTCCGGAACTCCCCGCACAAGGATCCTAAGAAGAGCAGTCCCTTGAAGGGTCAAGGGATCATCAAGGATTCTTCAACTGAGAGGTGTTGTTTTACCGACTCTCATATTGATAAAATTCGTCATTGCTTTCCGGCGAGCACCCTCTTTAAATCTTTTGATCCTACCGCTTTAAGTGACTTCATCTCTGATACTTGGGTAGCCTTTCCTGTTACTCCGTTCTTGATAGGATATTCATATCCTTTCCCTCAATTCACCCAGTCCTTCTTTTCCCTTACCGGCATCTCCTACATCCAGGCCATGCCAATGATCTGGAGGGTTTTATATACCCTTGAGAGGATCATTGAGCAAGAGGGGATTGACCTCGGTATGGCGGAGCTGGCTGAGATGTATGATCTTACCACTTTCGGACCCCATCGTTATCTGTTTAAGCGAAAAGCTGGAGAGGATCATCCTGTCTTCAAGGTCACCAAGAACGACACAAACTGGAAGCGTCGGTTCTTCTTTGTTAGGAGGGATACCATCCCAGATGGGAAGGATCTGCCCAAAGAGTGGGCTACTCATGGTAGGATAGAGGATCCTGGAAGGATCACCATATGATTTGTTCCCTAGGATGAGGATTACTAATATTTTCTTGTTTATTGTGCAGCTATCTCCATCTCTCGTCTGAAGTTGACACCTGCTGCAAAAGAGAGACTTTTGGCCTTCAAGAAGCTTGATCCGGAGACAAGAACTTTCCAGGTTGCTACTCAAGATTCCCAAGAAGTATCCTCTGCCTCTGTCACAATGTCAAGTAAGTATCCTTATTTAGAAAGTAATTCTATGTAGGATTTTCAAGTTTAATTAGAAAACTTATCTTATTTTGGTTGTGTAGGTGCTGGAAAATCTTCTAAGTCTGCCTCAAAGTTTGGCATTGATGATCTTGCTAATGTCAAATCTGCAAGGAAGAAGACTCCTGCTGCCAGCCCAACTGCTTCAGCCCCTAAAGCACCTATTAGGGGTAAAGGAAAGAAGAGAAAGGCCTCTGAGGATCTACAAGGCCTGCCCCTGCTTCGCCAACAGTTTCTGGACTACTTCAACGAGGTAAGGATCACTGCCCCTGTTCGTTATCCTGACAATTTTGAGGATCACTTGTTTCTGACGTTATGCCTTGTTTTCCTTGCAGAAATTTGCTGAAATAGAAACTTATGTTGGCCACGTCGAGGATCAAGATCGCCAAATTGCTGACCTCCAACAGATGGGTGTGCTGAAGGATCTCAAGATTGCTGATCTTGAGAAGGAGCTCCGGGCCACCAAGGATAAAGCTGCCAAGATGCTGATTAATTTTGATTATGAGAAGCATGACATTACCCAGGATGCCAAGGTCTCTGCTGCGATAACCATGTATAAGATCCAGCTGCAGATGGCTGCGGAGGCTCAGGATCCTTCCTTCGACAAGAGCACATGGGACGTGGAGGGCTGGAAGGCGAGGCTGGCAGAGTTGGAGGATGATGAGGAGGCTGAGGAGATCCCAATGCTTGAAGGTGGTGATGCTGGCAAGGATCAGGGAGAAGCAAGTGGAGCTGGTGGTGATGGTGCAGCGAAGGTTTGAGCTGCAGAATTGGGCGATGAAGGAAACTTCTAGACATAGCCGGAGCCCAATTTTTTTTTGTGTTTGTTGATGTTTTTTAACGATGATGGTCTGTAACTCTGAACAATAGTTTTAGGATTAAGGATCCAGGATCCTTCAGACAATAGGTAGGATTGCAAATGGTGGAGGGATCCTCTGTTTGGGGGATGAAGCCATTGTGATCCTGCCGCCTTTATATCCCTGCATTACTTTTGAACCTATTATCATGGACACCCTTTACCTACCCCAGCGGACGGGCCACGTATTGCTGGTAGATGCTCGGGGTAGGTAATTTTGACAACCTTTGAAGGGTTAATCCTTTCGTTTATAAATAAAATCTTAAACTTTTGTCGCTTATCTTGTGTTATTATCCTTTTTATTTTCAATTGTTTTGACACATTTTGTTTGAGTAAGAAAAGTTGAGCAAATTATGTTTAAGAAATTTAGGATATGATCCTGGATCAAATATCCTATAATCGAAAATTTTCAAGGTAGTTTATTTTAAGGATCATAGGTTCAGTTGTCAAGGTCTAAAGGTTATTCAAATGAATAATGAAATTAAAAATAGTTAAGGATTATACCTGAGGATCCAAGTTAGGATCCTAACCTTTAATCAGGATAACCATAAGTAAAACTTTAATGGATAATAAGGATTAGGGATCCTTAATTGTTTAACTTCGAAAACCTGAAAAATGGAATATAACTTGGGACTAAGCCAATATAAAAGATAAGTTAGTATACTACTGGGGACGAGCCCAAAGGATAACTGGGGACAAGCCCATTGGATCACTGGGGACAAGCCCGAAGGATAACTGAGGACAAGCCCAAAGGATAACTGGGGACAAGCCCAAGGATCGTATGTAAACTGGAGTATGGCCCTTACTGGCGACTATCCAAACTTAGTGACATGAAAATGCCAAAACCTTAGCTAACGTGAAAACGTTAGAAACCTTAGGAACGGATGTATGGTACGTCTACCATTATACGTAGGATCCTAGGTATAGCCAGTACGATGAGGTTATCAGCCCCTGGAGTGGGTACTGGTCCCAAAGACATGAACTATACCAGGATCATCGTGCGCTACAGGCGAAAACTGGGGACAAGCCCAAGGATAACTGGGGTTGAACCCAAGGATCTGAGATGCTTTTGAAGACTATCAATAATATGCTGAGGATACCTGGACTATCAAAACTCAAATTCTCGTGAGAGGAGGATGAAGGATACATGATCCTTATCCTTTGGTAAAAATAAGAAAATGGAATAGTTTAGGATTAGGATATTACCAGAGTAAGGATCATTGACATTATCGGGATCCTTCGAGGATGCTTTCAATGTAAGGATCATATGTGCCAGGAGGATCCTGTTCACATGAAATATTTCTTTAAGTGAACAGCATTCCAGGCTCTAGGTAACAAATTTCCTTCCATGGTTAGCAATCTATATGCCCCTTTTCCTGCTTCAGCTTCAATCAAGTAAGGGCCTTCCCACTTTGGTGCTAACTTCCCGTCAGCAGGATTGATGGTATTTTGGAATGCTTTTCTCAATACCATATCCCCCACTTGGAATTTCCTTATTCTGACATTTTTGTTGTAAGCACCAGCCATTCTTTGTTGGTAGCTAGCCATCCTTATCCTAGCCAGATCCCTGATTTCTTCAATAGTATCCAAATCCTGAGCCAAGTTTGCAGCATTCTCTTCAGGATCACGGGTACTTGTTCTAGCAGTTGGAACCACCATTTCTGTTGGGATCACTGCTTCTGCCCCAAACACCAAAGAGAAGGGTGTTTGACCAGTAGCATTCTTGGGAGTTGTCCTGTCAGCCCAAAGCACATAAGGCAATTCCTCTGCCCATTTCCCCTTCTTGGATCCAAGTTTCTTCTTCAGATTGTTGATGATGATCTTGTTGGATGATTCTGCTTGGCCATTGGCTTGTGGGTGGACTGGTGTTGATGTTATCATCTTAATCCCCCAACTGTCACAAAAGTTAGTAGTCCTGCTCCCAATAAATTGGGAACCATTATCACATACAATTTCAGAAGGAATGCCAAATCTAGTTATAATGTTTCTTTTAATAAAGGATATCACTTCCTTTTCTCTGACTTGGGCAAAGGCTTCGGCCTCTATCCACTTGGAGAAGTAGTCAGTCATGGCAAGCATGAATACTTTTCCACCAGGTGCCTTAGGGAGCTTGCCAACTATATCCATCCCCCATCTCATGAATGGCCAAGAGGATGGTATAGGATGTAGAAATTCAGCCGGCTGATGAAGGATATTGCTGTGTCTTTGACAAGGATCACACTTCTTAGCATACTCCACAGCATCCCTCTTCATAGTTGGCCAGTAGTATCCTGTCCTAAGGATCCTTGAGAACAATGCCCTGCCCCCAGTGTGGTTTCCACAATCTCCTTCATGGAAGTCTTTTAATACTTCTTGAATTTAAGGATCCTCGATACATCTTAAATATGGTCCTGCAAGAGATCGCTTATATAGCACATTATTCAAGATTGTGAATTGAGATACCTTAATCCTGAAAGCCCTAGGATTTTCTCCCATAGGAATCTCCCCGTGTTGTAAGTATCTCATGATTGGTGAGATCCATGATCCTGAATAAGATTGAGTCTCCTCACTAGGGATCATTGCAGTATCCTCTTCTATTTCCATGGCCACCTGATTTTCAATAGCAGGAGCCAGGATATGGATGATGGGGATACTTATATCCTCAGGGATCTTCAAAGATGATCCTAGATTGGCCAATGCATCAGCTTCTGTATTTTCCTCCCTTGGTACCTGTGTCAAACTGAAAGAAACAAAGGAGAGTGCCAATTCTTTGACTATCTCTAAATATTTGGTTAGTTTTTCACCTTTCACAGCATAGGATCCATTAAAGTGATTAGTGATTAACAATGAATCCACGTATACCTCAAGATACCTGATCCCCATATGCTTAGCAATTTGTAAGCCAGCGATTAAGGCTTCATATTCAGCCTCATTATTAGTGGCTTGGAACTCACAAGCTACGGAATGGGGTATTATGTCCCCCTGTGGCGATTTTAGTAAGTATACCAAGCCCTGTGCCTTTGACATTTGAGGATCCGTCAGTATGTAGTACCCAAGGATCCTTGGTCTCATCCAGCTGCTGGACCTCCAATTCTGCTTCCTT
Organism: Helianthus annuus; assembly: GCF_002127325.2. Classification (NCBI taxonomy): domain Eukaryota; kingdom Viridiplantae; phylum Streptophyta; class Magnoliopsida; order Asterales; family Asteraceae; genus Helianthus; species Helianthus annuus. Next base: position 56,617,264 of record NC_035449.2, on the reverse strand, counting down.
TTGTAGATCACTACTGAAATCAGCCACAAAGTCGGCTAGTGCTTGAGATTTAATGGCTGTTCTAGGCTCATATCTTATATCATGGGCACTAAGCTTTACTGCCCACTTAGCCATTCTTCCGGACATCTCTGGTTTCCTGAGGACATTCTTAATTGGGAAATTAGTTCTAACAACAATAACATGGGTTTCAAAATAATGTCTTAGTTTAGTAGATGCCATAATTAATGCAAGGATAAGTTTTTCAAGGTGTGAATACCTGGATTCAGCATCAAGTAAACTCTTACTTACATAATAGACAGGATATTGTGTACCCTCATGATCCTTAACAAGGACTGCACTTACTGCTTTTGAGGATACCGCCAGATATAAGGATAACACATCTCCCTTTTCTGGTTTCATCAATGCTGGAGCTGAGGACATGTATTCTTTGAGGGCTTGTAAAGCATTCTCATGCTTTTCAGTCCACTCAAATTTCTTGTTCTTTCTTAGGATATCATAGAATTCTTTACACCTTTCTGAGGATTTGGATATAAATCTGTTTAGAGCTGCTATCCTGCCTGTTAGCCTTTGCACATCCTTAGCGTTGGCAGGGGATTTGATATTCACCAATGCTTTGATTTGTTCCGGGCTTGCTTCAATGCCCCTCTGAGTTACCATATATCCTAAGAATTTGCCTGCTTTAACACCGAAGTGACATTTTGAAGGATTAAGCTTCATGTTATAATTATCAAGGATATCAAACGCTTCCTCCAAGTCCCTTAGGTGATCCTCAGCTTTCTTGGATTTCACAACCATATCGTCTATGTATACTTCCATAGTTTGTCCAATTTGATCTTTGAACATCATATTCACCAGCCTTTGATATGTTGCACCTGCATTTCTTAATCCAAAGGGCATAGCAATATAACAATATAAACCGGTTGGGGTCATAAAAGCCGTATCCTCCTGGTCAGATGGTTCCATCTGAATTTGTTGGAATCCAGATGATGCATCCATAAAGGTTAACAGTTCATGACCCGCCGTTGCATCCACCATGGAGTCAATGTGGGGTAATGGGAAAGGATCCTTGGGACATGCCTTATTTAGATCAGTGAAATCGACACATACCCTCCACTTTCCGTTTTTCTTTTGAACAACAACCACATTGGCTAGCCATTTTGGATATTTTACCTCTCTAATCATACCTGCTCGAAGTAATCTTTCTACTTCTTCCTGGATAATGGCATTTCTTTCCGGTGCAAACTTCCTCCTTTTTTGATGGATTGGTTTGATTGACCTGTCAATGCCAAGTTTATGAGTTATAATATCCTTAGATATACCTGTCATATCCTCATGTTTCCATGCAAAGGTAGACTTTCTTCTTTTGAGGAAGGATACTAGGTCTTCTTTCATCTTGCCAAGGATCCCTGATCCTATATAGATTTTTGATTCAGGATCATTAGGATCCAAAAGGATTTCGTCCACATCCTGTTCTCTTGCCTCCAAGACATCCCTTGGAGGATACTGTAATTGCTATTGCTCCCTTGGCTTCGAGGCTGGTTTCATTGACGAGGTGTAACAATCCTTAGCCTCCTGCTGATCACTGTCGATCTTGATTATTCCCCATGGGCTAGGGAGCTTCACACATTGATGGTAGGTGGATGGGACTGCCTTTCATATCATGTATCCAGGGCCTGCCAAGGATAACATTACAACTAGACAAACAGTCAATAACACAAAATTTTTGATAATTATGTAATCCTTCCACATAAATTGGGAGTTTGATGTCCCCCAGGGTTTTCTTAGTTTCGCCACTGAATCCCACAAGTACGGAGGATCTTGGTGTGATATCTGATTCAGGGATACCCATCTTCTTCAGAACATCAAGCTGGATAATATTTACTGAGCTTCCTCCGTCAATAAGGATCCTGCGGACAAAATGGTTAGAGATAAAGAGAGTGATGACTGGACTATCATGATGAGATCCTGGATGTTTAATTCTATCATCCTCATCAAAGGTTATAACTTTTCCTTCTGAGACACTTGATGTTCGAATAGGTCTTTACTTCCGTTATCCCATTTTAGCTCCTTTTGCATGCTTTTAGCTGCCGAGAAGGATGTACCACATATGTCTGATCCTCCAGAAATAAAGTTGATTACTTGTGCATCTGCCGGGAGGAGCTGGAGCTTTCTCAGGGATCCTCTCAGGATCCTGAGTCCTTTGCTTTTTTCTTTCCAACAACTCTTTTAGATGCCCCTTGCTTAGCAGATGTCCAATTTCCTTTCTTATGCGATGCATTCTTCGGTTAAATGCCCAAAATCCTCGTGCGTATGCACACCACTTGATTTGCTTTTAGTTCCAGTTGGTTTGTCGTTTTTTCTGGGCCATCTGGCTTTTTCTCCTAGATCTGCAGTTGCAAGGAATTAGTTCATGATTATCAACAGGAAAAGCACTATTGCAGAAATTGGAGGATAATCTCATCGTCCTCTTCTTGGTCAAACGGCAATGCACGTCCTGGTTAATCATTCCTATTGTAGGAATTGAATCTGTTGCCTTTTGAAAGAGGATCCTTGCTTTTCTGGCTTTGAGGATCCCTGCTTGTCTCTCCTGGATCCTCTTGTCAATCCTCTAGCCGGATGAAGCCTGAGCTGCCCGAGTTCTTACTTCATCTAGGTTCCTGCCATGGTGTCAAAACAAGATCATCATAGAACAATGAATCCTTCAGGCAAATCCCCAATCTTGAAGGCCTCAACCAGCTGTGGACCATATCCAAGTTAGGAATGTCAAGGATTCTTTACTAACACTTGGTTATGGTAAATCCCATTAAATGATTCAATTATGAACCTGAGTTACCTAATTATAAATCATGTTTTGGTCAAAACACTTCAAGGATCATGTAACAAACTTTATGTAAACTGGGGTATGATGCCTTGGTTTAATTATAAAAGTAAAGGATCAACTTTCGTGATAGAGATGCAAAGACAAATGATTTATACGAGGAAAAAGCCCTTGATCAATATTGATCTCCGGCATAAAAACCTCGGGTGATGGCAAACTACGATCACCAAACTTCAATATAAGAACAAAATGGTTACAACTTCGGATGATAATGAGCTGAGTACAAGGATCACTATTGTTTCGAGTGTCTAAGTGTGTGAGAGTTGTGTCGTATGTCGTGTGTGTTCTTCCGAATGAGGAAGAGTGGTATTTATACAAGTGTAGGTTGACTTATTTTAGGTAAAGGACTAAATTATCAGCTCATTACCCCTTTAAAATAAAGACAATCTAGCCTAAATTGCTGCCCATGAATCAAGCCATGTTTCCATATCCTGTGCAACGTCCTTCTTCAATTAAGCTCTTGCCATATTTGTGAAGACGCGTCCCTGGATCATGATGTCTAGAGCATATCCTGCTAGATGGTCCTGCAAAACAATATTGTATTAAGCGGAAGTGACCATTAGTATGAGGATCACCATAATGTCCATGATCCTGATCCTGGAGTCCTGCGAGGATCACTGTCTGCCAAAGAAATAAGGATCACTGGTTAGGATCATGTGTAAGGATCACCTATAATAAAAATCCAGCCCTAACAATTGCCCCCAAAATATAAGGAGTTAATTGTAAATAGACGAGTTATATTTTGTTTCGATCTTATCTCTAACGGGCGATTCCGAATAACTAGCCGTTACACATGGACTAGCCGTTGTGATCATTACGTCATAGATGTGACAATCCCTGCAAATCATCATTTATAAATAGGAGATAGGGTTTAGGATCATTCTGTATTTAAATTCGAGATATCTTCCCTTTATAATCGCTACCGAAGACTGATCAGGTATCCTCTTCTTCTCTCTTTCCCTTCTTCCTTCTCTTTGCTCTGTTTTTGCTCCGTCACAAACATGTTGCTTCCGGAATTCTCCACACAAGGATTCCAAGAAGGATAATCCCCTGAAAAGCCAAGGGATCATTAAGGATTCTCCTACGGAGAGATGTTGCTTTACCGATGCTCATGTAGATAGGATTCGTCATTGCTTTCCGGCGGATGCCGTTTTCAAATCCTTCACATCCACTGCCTTGAGTGATTTTACTTCAGATACCTGGGTGATCTTTCCTGCAACTCCATTTATCATAGGATATTCGTATCCTTTTCCGGCCTTCACCCAATCTTTCTTTTCTCTGACCGGCATATCTTATATCCAAGCTATGCCGATGATCTGGAGGGTCTTGTATACCTTCGAGAGGATCATCGAGCAGGAGGGGATTGATTTAGGGATGGCAGAGCTGGCCGCACTTTATGATCTTACCACGTTTGGTTCTCATCGATATTTGTTAAAACGGAAGGCCGGGAGGATCATCCTGTTTTGAAAGTTACCAAAAATGACACAAATTGGAAGCGTCGTTTCTTCTTCGTGAGAAGAGATTCCCTCCCTGATGGGAATGATCTGCCCAAGGAGTGGGCTACTCATGGTAGGGTAGAGGATCCTCGAAGGATCACTGTCAGTCCTGTCTCATTTGATGAAGATCACTAATATCTCTTTTCCTTTGCAGCTATTTCCATCGCTCATCTCAAGTTAACCCCTGCTGCAAGAGAAAGAGTTTTAGCTTTTAAAAGGCTTAATCCTGAGGTCAGAAGTTTTCAAGTCACCATCCGAGTTTCACAAGAAGTATCTTCCGCGTCTGCCACAATGTCAAGTAAGTATCCTTACCAAAAAGTAAGTTTTAGGTAAAAAAATATTAAATTAGTTAGGAGACTTATCTTGTTTTGATTGTGTAGGTGCTGGGAAATCCGCTAAGTCTGCCAAATCTGCCTCCTTGTTTGGGATTGATGATCTTGCCAAGGTCACGTCTTCGAAGAAGAAGACTTCGGATGCTAGTCCTTCTGCTTCAGCCCCTAAATTACCCATTAGGGGTAAGGGAAAGAAGAGGAAAGTTTCTGAGGATCTTCAAGGATTTCCCCTCCTCCGTCAGCAATTTCTTGATTCTGTCAACGAGGTCAGGATCACTGCCCCTGTTGGTTATCCTGATGGTTTTTGAGGATCACCCGTGTCTGACGTTATATCCTGTTGTTTTTGCAGAAACTTACTGAAATAGAATCTTATGTTAGCCACGTTGAAGATCAGGATCGCCAGATTGCCGACCTTCAACAAATGGGTGTGCTGAAGGATCTCAAGATCACTGATCTTGAGAAGAAGATCCGGGCTGTTAGGGATGAGGCTGTCAAAGCATTGATCAAGTTCGATTATGAGAAGCATGACATTACTCAGGACGCTAAAGTCTCTGCCGCGATAGCTATGTACAAGATACAACTGCAGATGGCCACGGAGGCTCAGGATCCTTCTTTTGATAAGAGCACATGGGATATTGAAGGCTGGAAGGCAAGGCTAGCAGAGTTGGAGGATGACGATGATGTTGAGGATATCCCTATGCTTGAAGGTGGAGATCCCGGTAAGGATCAAGGTGGTGATGAAGCAGCGAAGGTGTAGGCTGCATGATTGGGCGATGATGGATATTTCGAGACTAGGCCGGAGCCCAATTTTTTAGGATTGGTAGTGGTTTTTTGTGGTAGTGATGTTTGTGAACAATTATGGTCTGTAATCTTCGAACAATAGTTTTTAGGGTTAAGGATCCTGGATCCTTAGAACAATAGGTAGGATTGCAAAAGGTGGAGGGATCCTCTGTTTGGGGGATGAAGCCTTTGTGATCCTGCCGCTTTTATTTCCCTGCACAATGCTAAGACCGCATAGACAATGGACACCCTTTGCCAACCCATGTGGACGGGCCACGTTTTGCTGGTAGAAATGTGGGTTGGCAATTTTGACAACTTTTTGATCCGTTTGTTTAATAATATAACTTTAATCTTTCTGGCTTATCTTGTGTTGTTATCCTTCAATAATCCTCTTATTTCTCAATTGCTATGTTAAAATAACAAGAGTCGAAAAAGTGTTTAATAAACTTAGGATATGATCCTAGATCAAATATCCTCATATTGAAAATTCTCAAAGTGTTTTAGTTCAAGGATCATAGGTTCGGTTGTCAAAGTATAAGGGTTGGTTAGGATAAAGAGTATAGTCAATAATAGTCAAGGATCATACCTGAGGATCCACGTTAGGATCCTAACCTTCAATCAAGACAATCATAGATAAGACTTTGATAGTTAATAAGGATTAAGGACCCTTATATGTTTAGACTTCCAAAACCTGAAAAGTGAGATATAACTTGGGACTAAGCCAATGTAAAAGATAAATTAGTAACTGGGGACATGCCCATGGGATAACTGAGAATGATCCCAGAGGATCACTGGGGACAAGCCCATAGGATAACTGGGGACAAGCCCAAAGGATCGTATGTAAACTGGAGTATGGCCCTTTCTGGCAACTATCCAAACTTAGTGACATGAAAATGTCAAAACCTTAGCTAACGTGAAACGTTAGAAACCTTAGGAACGGATGTATGGTACGTCTACCATTATACGTAGGATCCTAAATATAGCCAGTACGATGAGGTTTTCAGCCCCGAAAGTGGGTACTGGTCCCAAAGACGTGAACTATACCAGGATCATCGTGCGCTGCTGGCGGAAACTGGGGATAATCCCAAGGATAACTGGGGTCGGACCCAAGGATCTGTGGTGCTTTTGGAGATCTTTGACGATTTGCTGAAGATACCTGAACTATCATAACTCAAATGGTTTGTGAGTAGAGGATGAAGGATACATGATCCTTATCCTTAGGCAAAAAGTAAGAAAATGTAATAGTTTTTAGGATAAGCATATTACCAGAGTAAGGATCACTGATATCACCGGGATCCTTTAAGGATACTTCAATGTAAGGATCACATACATGAAGGATCATGTTCACATGAAATATTTCTTTAAGTGAACAGCATTCCAGGCTCTTGGTAACAAGTTTCCTTCCATGGTTAGCAACCTGTATGCCCCCTTTCCTGCTTCAGCTTCAATCAAGTAGGGACCTTCCCATTTTGGTGCTAGCTTCCCGTCAGCAGGATTGATAGTATTTTGAAATGCCTTTCTCAACACCATGTCTCCGACTTGGAACTTCCTTATTCTGACATTTTTGTTGTAGGCACCAGCCATTCTTTGTTGGTAGCTTGCCATCCTTATCCTAGCTAGATCCCTGATTTCCTCAATAGTATCCAAATCCTGAGCTAAGATTGTAGCATTTTCTTCAGGATCACGAGCACTTGTTCTAGCAGTTGGGATCACCATTTCTGTTGGGATCACTGCTTCTGCCCCAAATACTAAAGAGAAAGGTGTTTGACCAGTGGCATTCTTGGGAGTTGTTCTATCAGCCCATAGCACATAAGGTAATTCTTCTGCCCATTTTCCTTTCTTGGATCCTAGCTTCTTCTTCAGATTGTTGATGATGATCTTGTTGGATGATTCTGCTTGACCATTGGCTTGTGGATGAACTGGTGTTGATGTTATCATCTTGATTCCCCAACTGTCACAAAAGTTAGTGGTTCTGCTTCCAATGAATTGGGAGCCATTGTCACATACAATTTCAGAGGGAATGCCAAATCTAGTTATAATGTTTCTTTTAATGAAGGATATGACTTCCTTTTCTCTGACTTGAGCGAAGGCTTCAGCTTCTATCCACTTGGAAAAATAGTCAGTCATGGCAAGCATAAATACTTTTCCACCAGGTGCTTTAGGGAGCTTGCCAACTATATCCATTCCCCATCTCATGAATGGCCAAGAGGATGGTATGGGGTGTAGTAATTCAGCTGGTTGGTGAAGGATATTGCTATGTCTTTGGCAAGGATCACACCTCTTAGCATACTCTATAGCATCCCTTTTCATGGTTGGCCAGTAGTATCCTGTTCTAAGGATCCTTGAGAATAATACCCTGCCCCCAGTGTGGTTTCCACAATCTCCTTCATGGAAGTCTCTCAATACTTCTTCAATTTCCGGATCCTCAATACATCTTAAATATGGTCCTGCAAGGGATCGTTTATATAACACATTATTTAAGATTGTAAATTGAGATACCTTGATCCTGAAAGCTCTAGGATTTTCTCCCATTGGAATCTCTCCATGTTGCAAGTATCTCACGATTGGTGAGATCCATGATCCTGAATAAGATTGGGCCTCTTCACTAGGGATTATTGCAGTATCCTCTTCTATTTCCATGGCCACCTGATTTTCAATAGCAGGAGCCAGGATATGGATGATAGGGATACTTATATCTTCTGGAATCTTCAAGGATGATCCTAGGTTGGCCAATGCATCAGCCCCTGTGTTCTCCTCCCTTGGTACCTGTGTCAAGCTGAAAGAAACAAAAGAGAGTGCCAATTCTTTGACTATTTCTAAATATTTGGTTAGTTTTTCACCTTTAACAGCATAGGATCCGTTAAAGTGATTAGTGATCAATAATGAATCTACGTATACGTTAAGATACTTTACCCCCATATCCTTAGCAATTTGTAAGCCAGCAATTAAGGCTTCATACTCAGCCTCATTGTTAGTTGCTTGGAACTCACAGGCTATGGAGTGGGGTATTATGTCCCCCTGTGGCGATTTTAGTAGGATCCCTAGCCCTGTGCCTTTGATATTTGAGGATCCGTCAGTGTGTAGTATCCAAGGATCCTTGGTCTCATCCAACTGCTGAACCTCCAATTCTGCTTCTTTTTGTAGATCACTACTGAAATCAGCCACAAAGTCAGCTAGTGCCTGAGATTTAATGGCTGTTCTTGGTTCATATCTTATATCATGGGCACTAAGCTTCACTGCCCACTTAGCCATTCTCCCTGACATCTCCGGTTTCCTGAGGACATTCTTAATTGGAAAATTAGTTCTAACAACAATAGTATGGGTTTCAAAATAATGTCTTAACTTAGTCGATGCCATGATTAATGCAAGGATAAGTTTTTCGAGGTGTGAGTACCTGGATTCGGCATCAAGTAGACTTTTACTTACATAGTAGATAGGATATTGTGTACCTTCGTGATCCTTAACAAGGACGGCACTTACAGCGGTTGAGGATACCGCCAGATATAAGGATAACACATCTCCTTTTTCCGGTTTTGCTAATGCTGGTGCTGAGGACATATACTCTTTTAGGGCTTGTAAAGCATTCTCATGCTTCTCAGTCCATTCGAACTTCTTATTCTTCCTTAGGATATCGTAAAATTCTCTGCATTTCTCTGAGGATTTCGATATGAACCTGTTCAAAGCTGCTATTCTGCCTGTCAGTCTTTGAACATCCTTGGCATTGGCAGGAGATTTGATATTTATTAATGCTTTGATTTGTTCCGGGCTTGCTTCAATGCCCCTCTGGGTTACCATGTATCCTAAGAACTTTCCTGCCTTAACACCAAAATGGCATTTTGAAGGATTAAGTTTCATGTTGTAATTATCAAGGATATCGAATGCCTCTTCTAAGTCCCTTAGGTGATCCTCAGCTTTCTTTGACTTGACCACCATATCATCTATGTACACCTCCATAGTTTTTCCAATTTGATCCTTGAACATCATATTTACCAGCCTTTGATATGTTGCACCTGCATTTCTTAGTCCAAAAGGCATGGCGATATAACAATATAAACCGGTTGGGGTCATAAAGGCTGTATCCTCTTGGTCAGATGGTTCCATCTGGATTTGTTGGAACCCAGATGATGCATCCATAAAGGTTAACAGTTCATGCCCCGCTGTTGCATCCACCATGGAGTCAATGTGGGGTAATGGGAAAGGATCCTTGGGACATGCCTTATTCAAATCAGTGAAATCGACACATACCCTCCACTTTCCGTTTTTCTTTTGGACAACAACCACATTGGCTAACCATTTTGGATACTTTACCTCTCTGATCATACCTGCTCGAAGTAGTCTCTCTACTTCTTCTTGGATAATGGCATTCCTTTCTGGTGCAAACTTCCTCCTTTTTTGATGGATTGGTTTGATAGACCTGTCAATGCCAAGTTTGTGAGTAATAATATCCTTAGATATACCTGTCATATCTTCATGTTTCCAAGCAAAGGTAGATTTTCTTCTTTTGAGGAAGGATATCATGTCTTCTTTCATCTTGCCAAGGATCCCTGATCCAATATAGATTTTTGATTCAGGATCACTAGGATCCAAGAGGATTTCATCTACATCTTGTTCCCTTGCCTCCAAGACATTCCTTGGAGGATACTGTAATTGCTATTGCTCCCTTGGCTTCGAGGTTGGCTTCATAGATGAGGTATAACAATCCTTAGCCTCCTGCTGGTCACTATCGATCTTGATTATTCCCCATGGGCTAGGGAGCTTCACACATTGATGGTAGGTAGATGGGACTGCTTTCATATCATGTATCCAAGGCCTGCCAAGGATAACGTTACAACAAGATAAACAGTCAATAACACAAAATTTTTGGTAATTATGTAATCCTTCCACGTAGATTGGGAGTTTGATGTCCCCCAGAGTTTTCTTCGTCTCCCCACTGAATCCTACAAGCACGGAGGATCTTGGTGTGATGTCTGATTCTGGGATTCCCATCTTCTTCAGGACATCAAGCTGGATAATGTTCACGGAGCTCCCTCCATCAATAAGGATCCTGCGGACAAAATGGTTAGAGATAAAGAGAGTGATAACTAAACTATCATGGTGAGGATCCTGAATGTTGATGCGATCATCCTCGTCAAATGTTATCATCTTCCCTTCTGAGACACTTGATGTTCTAATAGGCCTTTCTCCATTATCCATTTTTGATTCCTTTGCATGTCTTTTGGCCGCCGAGAAGGATGTACCACAGATGTCTGATCCTCCGGATATAAAGTTGATCACTTGTGCATTTGCCGGAGGTGCTGGAGCTTTTTCGGGGATCCTTTCAGGATCCTGGGTCCTTTGCTTTTTTCTCCCAATAACTCTTTTAGATGCCCCTTGCTTAGCAGGTATCCGATTTCTTTTCTTAAGGCTATGCAATCTTCAGTTAGATGCCCGAAATCCTCATGGTATGCACACCATTTTGACTTGTCTTTAGTCCCGGATGGTTTATCATTCTTCCTGGGCCACCTAGCTTTTTCACCTAGATTCTGCATTGCAAGGATTAGTTCATGATTATCAACGGAAAAACAATATTCTGAGATTGGAGGATATCCTTCATCATCCTCTTCTTGGTCAACAGCATGCACATTCTTGTTCTCATTTCTATGGTAGGATTTGAACTTGTTGCTCTTGAAGGAGGATCCTTGCTTATCTTGTTTTGAGGATCCTACTTGCCTCTCCTGGATCCTCTTGTCATCCTCTAGCCGGATAAACCTGAGTGCTCGAGTTCTTACTTCATCTAAATTCCTGCATGGTGTCATAACAAGATCATCATAGAATAATGAATCCTTAAGCAGTCCCATTTTGAAGGCTTCAACAGCCGTAGCCATATCCAAGTTGGGAATGTCCAAGGATTCTTTACTAAATTTAGTTATATAATCCCTTAATGATTCATTATGATTTTGAGTTATCCTGTATAAATCACTAGTTAATTTTTCGAATTTTCTACTACAAGAGAATTGATTATTGAATAGATTAACTAAATTAGCAAATGAAGTAATAGAGTAAGGGGGAAGACTTAGCAGCCACTTAAGAGCTGATCCAGTAAGAGTGGATCCAAATCCTTTACATAGGCATGCTTCCTTCAACTTTTCTGGGATAGGATTGATTTCCATCCTTTCCCTGTATTGTGCTATATGCTCCTCTGGATCCGTTGTGCCGTCATACAGCTTCATGGTAGGGATATGGAACCTTTTGGGTACCTCTGCATCACAAATTGGTGGTGCAAAGCGAGATACTTTGTGGCTTCCATCTGCAATCTCTGGGATAGGCTTGACTACCCCTGGAACACTTGAGATCATGTCCTTTAGTTTCTGTAATTCCCTGGCCATAGCATGATTGGTACCTGTATCCTGCATGAATCCATGGTTAGTGGTAGGGTAATTGTTTAAAGTGTTACCTCCCATTGGGTTCAAGTTAGGGAATCCATATTGCTGGGGTTCTGGAACAACGGAGGGACCAGTGGAAGCAATGGTCTGCATTGGAATGAAGTCTCCTTGATGGACATCTAGACTTCCTGTTTGCAGATTTTTTAGGGATCCTGGTATCTGGAAGGATCCTGGTGTCTGGGATGATCCTGGAACGAAGGAGGATCCTTGAACCTGGGATGATCCTGGAACAAAGGAGGATCCTTGAACCCGGGATGATCCTGGAACAAAGGAGGATCCTTGGCCCTGGAAAGATCCTGGAATAAAGTAGGATCCTTGAAACTGCTGTGTCTCCGGATAGGCTCCCAAATTCCTGAAGGATCCCATGTACTGAGGATAGGATCCTACAGGCTGAAAATGTGAGCCTGACGTCTGAGTCATTGCTGCCGAGTTGAGATGTGATCCTCTTGACTCCCCTATGATTTGCACGTCCGGGATCCCTGATGGCTGGGAAGTGATCATTGGAGTATCAAAGCTCAAGGATTTGGGCATCAGTGGAGAATGATCCTCTGCCGCTTTCTTTTGTCTTTTGAGATCTTCAATTTCCCTGAGGATCCTTTCGTTAGTTTCATCTTGCCGCTGCATACGATCCTTCATCTGCAAAATTAAAGCAAATACATCACTAGTACTGGGAATAGAAGAATTCATAGCAGAAGAAGATAGAGGTTTAGAGAAGGTGGGAGTTGATCTCTTCTCAGTATTTTTCTGAGATCCTGCCGGTGGAGGAGGCAAGGTGATTTGTGATGAGGTGACTGCAGACACCGCCGTGGACGTGTTCTTCAATGATGAAGCCATGTAACTCTTTCAAATGATTTCGAACAAAAGATTTTTCTTATGAATGAAGCACCAATTGCCCCACGGTGGGCGCCAAACTGTTTTGGTCAAAAATCACACAAGGATAATGTAACCAAACTTTATGTAAACGGGGTATGATGCTTGGTTAATTATAAAAGTAAAGGATCACTTTCGTGATAGAGATGCAAAGACACAATGATTTATACGAGGAAAAAGCCCTTGATCAATATATGATCTCCGGCATAAAAAACCTCGGGTGATGGCAACTACCGATCACCAAACTTCAATATAAGAACAAAATGGTTACAACTTCGGATGATAATGAGCTGAGTACAAGGATCACTATTGTTTCGAGTGTCTAAGTGTGTGAGAGTTGTGTCGTATGTCGTGTGTGTTCTTCCGAATGAGGAAGAGTGGTATTTATACAAGTGTAGGTGACTTATTTTAGGTAAAAGGACTAATTATCAGCTCATTACCCCTTTAAAAATAAAGACAATCTAGCCTAAATTGCTGCCCATGAATCAAGCCATGTTTCCATATCCTGTGCAACGTCCTTCTTCAATTAAGCTCTTGCCATATTTGTGAAGACGCGTCCCTGGATCATGATGTCTAGAGCATATCCTGCTAGATGGTCCTGCAAAACAATATTGTATTAAGCGGAAGTGACCGTTAGTATGAGGATCACCATAATGTCCCATGATCCTGATCCTGGAGTCCTGCCGAGGATCACTGTCTGCCAAAGAAATAAGGATCACTGGTTAGGATCATGTGTAAGGATCACCTATAATAAAAATCCAGCCCTAACAAATCACTAGTTAACCTTTCAAATTTTCTACTACAAGAGAATTGATTATTGAATAAATTAACTAAATTAGCAAATGAAGTAATAGAGTAAGGGGGAAGACTTAGCAGCCATTTAAGAGCTGATCCAGTAAGAGTGGATCCAAATCCTTTGCATAAGCATGCTTCCTTTAACTTTTCTGGAATTGGATTGATCTCCATCCTCTCCCTGTATTGTGCTATGTGTTCCTCAGGATCCGTTGTACCATCATACAGCTTCATAGTAGGGATATGGAACCCTTTGGGTATCTCAGCATCACAAATTGGTGGTGCAAAACGAGATACCTTATGGCTTCCATCTGCAATCTCCGGGATAGGTTTGACTACCCCTGGAACACTTGATATCATATCCTTCAGTTTTTGTAGTTCTCTGGCCATAGCATGATTGATACCTGTATCCTGCATTAATCCATGGTTAGTGGTAAGAGAATTATTAAAAGTGTTACCTCCCATCGGGTTCAAGTTAGGAACATTGGGTGTGAATCCATATTGCTGGGATTCTGGGATAATGGATGGACCAGTGGAAGCAATGGTCTGCATTGGAATAAAATCTCCTTGATGGACATCTAGACTTCCTGTTTGCAAATTCTTCAAGGATCCTGGTATCTGAAGGGATCCTTGAACCTGGGATGATCCTGGAACGATGGAGGATCCTTGAACCTGGGATGATCCTGGAACGAAGGATGATCCTTGAACCTGGGATGATCCTGGGACGAAGGAGAATCCTTGAACCTGGGATAATCCTGGGACGAAGGAGGATCCTTGAACCTGAGATGATCCTGGAACGAAGGAGGATCCTGAGCTCATGAAGGATCCCATATGTTGAGTATAGGATCCTGCCGGTTGGAAATATGATCCTGATGCCTGAGTCACTGCTGCTGGGCCGAAATGCATTCCTCTTGATCCACCCACATATTGAATGTCTGGGACCTCTGATGGCTGAGAAGTAATCATTGGAGTATCAAAATTCAAAGATTTGGGCATCAATGGGGAATGATCCTCTGCCGTTTTCTTTTGTCTTTTGAGATCTCCGATTTCTCTGAGGATCCTGTCATTAGTTTCATCCTGCTGCTGCATACGATCCCTCATCTGCAAAATCAAAGTAAATATATCACTAGTACTGGGAACAGAAGAAGTTAGAGCAGAAGATGATGGTTTAGAGGAGATAGATGTTGGTCTCTTCTCAGCATTTTTCTGAGATCCGGCTGGTGGTGGAGGCAAAGGTGGAATGCCAGTAGATGAATTGACTGTCAACATCGCTGTGGAGGTATTCTTCAACGACGAAGCCATGCAACACTCCAGAATGGTCACCAACAGAAAAACTTTTTATGAATGAAGCACCAATTGCCCCACGGTGGGCGCCAAACTGTTTTGGTCAAAAATCACACAAGGATAATGCAACCAAACTTTATGTAAACGGGGAATGATGATTGGTATGATGAACAAAGTGAAGGATTACTTAAATATAAAATGCACAAGCGACACAAGGATTTATACGAGGAAAAAGCCCTTGATCAATGAATGATCTCCGGCATAAAAAACCTCGGGTGATGGAAATTACCGATCACCAAGCTTCAATATAACAAATAAAGGTTACAACTTCGGATGGTAACGAGCTAAGTACAAGGATCACTATAGTATCGTGTGTCAAAGCGTGAGGGAAGTGTGTTGTGTCTTCCGAATGTGGAAGAGAGCTATTTATACAAGTGTGAGTGGCCCTATTTTAGGTAAATAGACTAACTATTAGCTCGTTACCCCTTTAGGAATAAAAGTAAATCTAGCCTAAATTATCGCCCTTAAATTATGCCGAGTTTCCATATCGTCCACAACGTTCATCTCTGATTAAGCATATGCCAAAGTTGTAAAGACGAGTCCCTTGTTTACGTTGCTAAGAGCGGATCCTGCCAGACATTCCTGCAAGATAACATTAAATCTAATGAAAACAACTGTTAGTATGAGGATCCCTGTGATGGTCCGTGATCCTGATCCTGGAACTCTTCTGAGGATCACTATCTGCCAAAGAAATAAGGATCACTGGTTAGGATCATATGCAAGGATCATAAGTCATAAAAATCCAGCCCTAACACTAGTATTATCAAAAACTCAAACGACGTTTACAAAGGAAAGATCATACCAGGAATAGGATATAACCCTATTATCAAACCTCAATTCCTTTGCAACTTTTCCAATGAAGATGTCCCCTGTGTGAGATACTTAGTGCATTAGTTCCGAGCCTTACTCTTTGAGCTTTACATCATTGCTTTAGTGGGAATGTCCCCTGTGTACAATGTCTTCAAACACTTAAAAATCTTCTGGATATCAGTTCCCATTGTATAGACAATTTTTCATGTTACAAGGGTAAAACCCAAGAATGTACTGGAGATAAATTCCTTGTATCCTGGGGAAAATCCCAAATTTTCATGCACTACAGGCGGGAGTGTATAAACCCAATTCGGAAGAAAGGTGAATACCTTTAAACCTGTGAAGGGATCAGGATCCCTTGTACGTGAGAGAGGGGGCCAATCCTCTAATCTTCTGAAGTATCCCGAGTGAGCATCCTGGAGCTATATCCCGAAGCATATACTGCAAAACATCCTTACACTAAGGTGGGTGTTAGCTTGGCTAACACCCCTCCAATGCTTAAGTTAGTATTGGGTTTCAAAGAATAAATTAAACCAAACATATTTAAAATAGATAGAATTCATACCATCCTAAGTTAGAAATTAAATTCTAAACTCACTTGAAATAAAGCTTAAGGTGTATAGCATTCCAAGATCTCGGTAGCATATCCCCTTTCATAATCTTGAGTCTATATGCTCCTTTCCCTGCTTCTGATTCAACTTCATATGGTCCTTCCCATTTTGGAGCTAGCTTGCCATCGGCAGGATTAGTGGTATTCTGAAAAGCCTTTCATAATACCCAATCTCCAACCTTAAATCTTCTGGTCCTGATATTCTTGTTATATGCTCTGAATATTCTTTGTTGATATGCTGTCATCCTTAGCCTTGCTGCATCTCTCTTTTCATCTATAGTATCCAAATCTTGACTCAAGGATTCAGGATTCTGTTTAGGATCACTTAGGGTAGATCTTGCAGTAGGTATTGTCATTTCCGTTGGAATCATTGCTTCTGCTCCAAATACCAAGGAAAATGGGGTTTGGCCTGTTGCGTTCTTTATCGTTGTCCTATCAGCCCACAAAACAAAGGGTAATTCTTCTGCCCATCTTCCTTTTTTGGTTCCAAGCCTCTTCTTTAAGTTATTGACAATTATCTTGTTTGAGGATTCTGCTTGTCCATTCGCTTGAGGATGTACTGGAGTAGATGTTATCATTTTGATTCCCCAACTCTTGCAAAAGTCAGTAGTCCTTTTGCTTATAAATTGAGAACCATTGTCACAGATTATCTCGACTGGTACTCCAAATCTGGTCAGGATATTTCTCTTTATGAAGGATACTACTTCTTGATCCCTAACTTGAACAAATGCCTCGGCTTCAACCCATTTGGAGAAATAATCTGTCATTGCCAACATAAAAACCTTCCCTCCTGGAGCCTTTGGAAGCTTTCCCACTATATCCATACCCCACTTCATAAATGGCCAAGGGGAAACAATAGGATATAATGGTTCAGCAGGCTGATGCAATATGTTACTATGTCTTTGACATGCGTCACATCTTCGAGCATATTCTGCGGCATCTTTTCTTATTGTTGGCCAATAATATCCTGTCCTTAACACTTTTGAGAATAACGAACTGCCCCCAGTATGGTTACCACAATCCCCTTCATGTATATCCTGAAGTACTTCTTCGGCTTCAGGATCCTCCAAGCACCTCAAATACGGTCCTGCAAGAGATTTCTTGTATAAAACATTATTTATAATAGTGAATCGTGATACCTTCATCCTAAATGCCTTAGGATTTTCATTTCCGGGGATGTGTCCTTCTTTGATATATCTCACAATTGGAGCTGTCCAAGATTTATGATCCTCTTTAGGATACTCTGCTCCAGGATCCTGAATAGCCGCTACTTCTTTACCCCGAGGATTCGTTGCAGGATACAAGACATGTATTATTGGTATTTGGGTTCCTTCAGGTATCCTGATCGATGATCCCAGATTTGTTAAGGCGTCTGCTTCGGCGTTATCCTCTCTTGGTACCTGTTCAAGTGTAAAAACATCGAAATACTCTGCTAACTTTTTGAGAATATCGAGGTATTCGATTAATTTCTCACCCTTAACTGCATAGGATCCATTAAAATGGTTAGTAATTAACAAGGAGTCAACATATACTCGCAAATTCTTGATACTCATACTCTTAGCCAATTATAATCCTGCAATTAAAGCTTCATATTCTGCCTCATTATTAGTAGCAGGAAATTCACACCTAATGGCCTGGGGTAATATGTCCCCCTGTGGCGATTTTAGTAGTATACCTAAACCTACACCTCTTATATTGGATGCACCATCAGTATATAATGTCCAGGATCCTGAAGATTCTCCTAACTGTTGAACTTCTAGGTCTACCTCATCCTGAATATCACTACTGAAATCAGCCACAAAGTTAGCTAAAGCCTGAGACTTTATGGCATTTCTAGGTTCATATACTAAATCATAAGCACTCAACTTTACTGACCACTTGGCCATCCTGCCTGACATCTCTGGTTTCCTAAGCACATTTTTGACAGGATAATTCGTTTTAACATGGATCCTATGTGTTTCAAAATAATGTCTAAGCTTTGTCGATGCCATGACTAGAGCTAATGTCAATTTTTCTAAATGAGAATACCTAGTTTCAGCATCTAACAAACTTTTACTAACATAATATACAGGATATTGCTGACCTTCATGGTCTTTTATAAGAATGGCACTTACAGCATTCCCTAATACAGCGAGTGTTAGGGGAGGATTTTCTAACAATTAGTGATCCTTACTTGTTATCCTAATAGTGATCCTTACTTCTGTGACAGATAGTGATCCTCAGAAGACCTTCAGGATCAGGATCATGGATCACCCTAAGGATCCTCATACTAACGATTGTTTATTCATGTTTTGTATTGTTTTGCAGGAGTAATAGGCTAGACTTGGTCTTGGCAACGTTACTATGGAATATTCCACGGGTATTTCGCACACGTTTGAATGGAAATGGACGTTGTGGAGAACGTGGGAGCATGGCACAAAAATCGGATAGTTTGTTAGCTTAGTTAGCTTTTATTTTTAAAGGGGTGACGAACTATTTTTAGAACACTTAGCCATTTTCAGCTACCTACACTCTCGTACTACTGCACTCTTGATGCTTTCAGCAAACAATTAACAGTTTTCACACACTTTAACACAATTAACTATAGTGATCCTTGTACCTAGCTCGTCACTATCCGAAGTTGTAAACATTTATTGATTTTTTTGAGCTTGGTGATCGGTAGTTTCCATCACCCGAGGTTTTTTATGCCGGAGATCATTCATTGATCAAGGGCTTTTTCCTCGTACAAATCCTTGTGTTGTTTGTGCAATTTACATCGAAGTGATCCTTATTATTGTTCTTCATTTCAAGCATCATTCCCCATAACTAAGAGTTTGGTTGCATTATCCTCATTAGATTTTTGACCAAAACAGTTTGGCGCCCACCGTGGGGCAATTGGTGCTTCATTCCTAAGAAGTTTTTCTGTTGGTGATCATTCCGGTTCGTTGCATACAAGTACATGGCTTCATCATTGAAGAATACCTCTACTGCAATGTCTGCGGTCAATTCGTCTCAGGGCATTCCACCTTTGCCTCCACCACCTACTAGATCTCAGAAAAATGCTGAGAAAAAAACCAACTCCCATTTTCTCCAAACCCCCAACTTCTTCTGCTTCTTACACTCCCACTACTAGTGACATGTTTACTTTGATTTTGCAGATGAAGGATCATATACAGCAACAGGATAAAACCAATGAAAAGATTCTCAAAGAAATCGGAGATCTCAAGAAACAAAAGAAAGCGGCAGAGGATCATTCCCCAATGGTGCCCAGATCTTTGAATTTTGATACTCCGGTGATCACTTCTCAGCCATCGGTGGTTCCAGATGTTCAATATGTGGGTGGACCAAAAGGAGTGCACTATGGATTAACAATGGTGACTCAGCCATCAGGCTCATATTTCTAGCCAGCAGGATCCTACCCTCAGCATATGGGATCCTTCATGAATTCGGGAGGATACTCAGGAGCGCAGCAGATTCAAGGATCCTCCTTCGTTCCAGGATCATCTCAGGTTCAAGGATCCTCCTTTGTTCCAGGATCATCCCAGGTTCAAGGATCCTCCTTTGTTCCAGGATCATCCCAGGTTCAAGGATCCTCCTTCGTTCCAGGATCATCTCAGGTTCAAGGATCCTCCTTTGTTCCAGGATCGTCCCAGTTCCAGGGATCCTTCCAGATGCCAGGATCCTTGAGGAGTTTGCAAACAGATGTCCATCAGGGAGATTTTATTCTGATGCAGACCATTGCTTCTACTGGCCCTTCAGTTATTCCAGAGCCTCAACAATATGGGTTCACATTTGGTGTTCCTAATTCGAACCCGATGGGAGGTAACACTTTTAATAATTCTTTTACCACTAACCATGGATTCATGCAGGATACAGGTATCAATCACGCCATGGCCAGGGAATTGCAAAAGTTGAAGGATATGATATCAAGTGTTCCAGGAGTGGTCAAACCTATCCCGGAAATGGCAGATGGGATCCATAAGATATCTCGTTTTGCGCCACCAATCTGTGATGCTGAGATACCCAAGAGGTTCCACGTACCAACCATGAAGCTATATGATGGTTCAACGGATCCTGAAGAACATGTAGCACAATACCGGGAGAGGATGGAGATCAATCCAATACCAGAAAGGTTAAAGGAAGCATGTCTGTGCAAAGGATTTGGATCCACTCTTACTGGATCAGCTCTCAAATGATTGCTAAGTCTTCCCCCTTACTCTATTACCTCATTTGTTAATCTAGTTAACCTATTTAATAATCAGTTTTCTTGTAGTAGAAAATTTGAACGATTAACTAGTGATCTATATAGGATAACCCAGGGTCATAATGAATCATTAAGGGATTACATTACCAAATTTAGTAAAGAATCCTTAGACATTCCCAACTTGGATATAGCCACGGCTGTTGAAGCCTTTAAAATGGGATTACTTAAGGATTCATTGTTCTATGATGATCTTGTTATGACTCCATGCAGGAACTTAGATGAGGTAAGAACCCGGGCACTCAGGTTTATCCGGCTAGAGGATGACAAGAGGATCCAGGAGAGATTAGCAGGATCCTCAAAGCAAGAGAAGCAAGGATCCTCGTTCAAGAATAACAAATTCAAATCCTATAACAAATCCGATAACCAGAACGTGCATGCTGTTGATCAGGAAGAGGATGATGAGGATTATCCTCCAATTTCTTAATATTGTTTTTCTGTTGATAACAATGAACTAATCCTTGCGATGCAGAATTTAGGTGATAAAGCCAGATGGCCTAGAAAAAATGGCAGACCGGCTGCAACCAAAGATAAATCAAAGTGGTGTGCATACCATGAAGATTTTGGGCATCTAACAGAAGAATGCATTGCATTGAGAAAGGAAATTGGATATTTGTTGAGCAAGGGGCATCTAAAAGAGTTATTGGGGAGAAAGAAGTCAAGGACTCAGGATCCTGAAAGGATCCCAGAGAAAGCTCCAGCCCCTCCAGCGGATGCACAAGTTATAAACTTTATTTCTGGAGGATCAGACATCTGTGGTACATCCTTCTCAGCAGCTAAAAGGCACACAAAGGAAATTAAAATGGATAATGGAGAAATACCTGTTCGAACATCAAGTGTCTCTGAAGGAAAAGTCATAACCTTTGATGAGGATGATCGTGTTGATATCCAGGATCCTCATCATGATGGTTTAGTTATTACTCTTTTTATTTCTAACCATTTTGTCCGCAGGATCCTTATTGACGGAGGAAGCTCAGTAAACATTATCCAGCTTGATGTTCTAAAGAAGATGGGTATCCCTGAATTGGATATCATACCAAGATCCTCCGTGCTCGTGGGATTTAGTGGCGAAACTAAGAATACCCTAGGGGACATTAAACTCCCAATATACATAGAAGGCCTATATTCTTATAAAAAATTTTGTGTCATTGACTGTTTATCTTGTTGTAATGTTATCCTTGGCAGGCCCTGGATACACGATATGAAGGCAGTCCCATCTACCTACCATCAATGTGTGAAGCTCCCTAGTCCTTGGGGAATAGTCAAGATTGACAGTGATCAGCAGGAGGCTAAGAACTGCTACACTTCATCGATGAAACCAGCCTAGAAGTCAAGGGAGCAATAGCAATCAAAGTATCCTCCAAGGGATGTCTTGGAGGCAAGAGAGCAGGATGTGGTAGAAATCCTCATGGATTCTGATGATCCTGAATCCAAAATCTATATCGGATCAGGGATCCTTGGCAGAATGAAAGAAGACCTCGTATCCTTCCTCAAAAGGAGGAAAACTACCTTTGCATGGAAGCATGAGGATATGACATGTATATCTAAGGATATTATCACTCATAAACTTGGCATTGACAGGTCATTCAAACCAGTCCATCAAAAAAGGAGGAAGTTTGCACCCGAAAGAAATGCCATTATCCAGGAAGAGGTAGAGAAATTGCTCCGGGCAGGTATGATTAGAGAGGTCAAGTATCCAAGATGGTTGGCCAATGTGGTTGTTGTTCAAAAGAAAAATGAAAAGTGGAGGGTATGTGTCGATTTCACAAATTTAAATAAGGCATGTCCCAAGGATCCTTTCCCATTACCCCACATTGACTCCATGGTGGATGCAACGACGGGTCATGAACTGTTGACTTTTATGGATGCTTCATCTGGATTTCAATAAATTCAGATGGAACCATCTGATCAAGAGGATACGGCTTTTATGAACCGGT
Source organism: Helianthus annuus (assembly GCF_002127325.2). Classification (NCBI taxonomy): domain Eukaryota; kingdom Viridiplantae; phylum Streptophyta; class Magnoliopsida; order Asterales; family Asteraceae; genus Helianthus; species Helianthus annuus. Next base: position 56,594,753 of record NC_035449.2, on the reverse strand, counting down.
TTATATTGTTATATTGCTATGCCGTTTGGATTAAGAAATGCAGGTGCAACATATCAAAGGCTGGTGAATATGATGTTCAAGGATCAGATTGGACAAACTATGGAAGTTTACATAGATGATATGGTGGTAAAATCCATAAAAGCTGAGGATCACCTAAGGGACTTGGAGGAAGCATTCGATATCCTTGACAAATATAACATGAAACTTAATCCTTCAAAGTGTCACTTTGGTGTTAAAGCAGGTAAATTCTTAGGATATATGGTGACCAAGAGAGGCATTGAAGCTAGCCCGGAACAAATCAAAGCCTTAGTGAATATCAAGTCTCCTGCCAATGCTAAGGATGTCCAGAGGCTAACAGGCAGGATAGCAGCTTTGAACAGATTCATATCCAAATCCTCAGAGAAGTGCAAAGAATTCTATGATATCCTAAGGAAGAACAAGAAATTTGAGTGGACTGAGAAGCATGAGAATGCCTTACAAGCTCTCAAAGATTACCTATCCTCAGCCCCAGCCTTGATGAAACCAGAGAAAGGAGATGTGCTATCCTTATATCTTGCGGTATCCTTAAAAGCAGTAAGTGCAGTCCTTGTTAAGGATCACGAAGGTACACAACATCCTTTCTATTATGTAAGTAAGAGTTTACTTGATGCTGAATCCAGGTATTCACACCTTGAAAAGCTTATTCTTGCATTAATTATGGCATCTACTAAGTTGAGACATTATTTTGAAACTCATGTTATTGTTGTTAAAACTAATTTTCCAATTAAGAATGTCCTCGGGAAACCAGAGATGTCAGGAAGGATGGCTAAGTGGGCAGTGAAGCTTAGTGCCTATGATATAAGATATGAGCCTAGGACAGCCATCAAATCCCAAGCATTGGCTGACTTTGTGGCTGATTTCAGTATTGATTTACAAAAAGAAGCTGAGTTAGAAGTCCAGCAGCTAGAGGAGACCAAGGATCCTTGGATACTCTATACTGATGGATCCTCAAATATCAAAGGCACAGGGCTTGGAATACTACTAAAATCGCCACAGGGGGACATAATACCCCACTCTATAGCTTGTGAGTTCCAAACCACTAACAATGAGGCTGAATATGAAGCCTTGATTGCTGGTTTGCAAATTGCTAAGCATATGGGGATCAGGTATCTTGAGGTACATGTGGATTCGTTGTTAATCATTAATCACTTTAATGGATCCTATGCTGTTAAAGGTGAAAAACTAACTAAATATTTAGAGATAGTCAAAGAGTTGGCACTCTCTTTTGTTTCCTTTAGTTTGACACAGGTACCAAGGGAAGAAAATACAGAAGCTGATGCATTGGCTAACTTAGGATCATCCTTGAAGATCCCGGAGGATATAAGTATCCCTATTATCCATATCTTGGCTCCTGCCATAGAGGATCATGTGGCCATGGAAATAGGAGAGGATTCTGCAATTATCTCTAGTGAGGATACTCAATCTTATTCAGGATCAGGATCATGGATCTCACCAATCATGAGATACCTACAACACGGAGAGATTCCTATGAGAGAAAACCCTAGGGCTTTCAAAATTAAGGTATCTCAATTCACAATCTTAAATAATATGTTGTATAAGCGATCTCTTGCAGGACCATATTTAAGATGCATTGAGGATCCTGAAGTCCAAGAAGTTTTAAAAGACTTCCATGAAGGAGATTGTGGAAACCACACTGGGGGCAGGGCACTGTTCTCAAGGATCCTAAGGACAGGATACTACTGGCCAACTATGAAAAGGGATGCTGTGGAATATGCTAAGAAGTGTGATCCTTGTCAGAGACACAGAAATATCCTTCATCAGCCGGCTGAATTTCTACATCCTATATCCTCCTCTTGGCCATTTATGAGATGGGGCATGGATATAGTTGGTAAGCTCCCTAAGGCACCTGGTGGAAAAGTGTTCATGCTAGCCATGACTGATTACTTCTCCAAGTGGATAGAAGCTGAAGCTTTTGCCCAAGTCAGAGAAAAGGAAGTTATATCCTTCATTAAAAGAAATATTATAACTAGATTTGGTATTCCTTCTGAAATTATATGTGATAATGGTTCCCAATTTATTGGGGGCAGAACTACTAACTTTTGTGACAGCTGGGGGATTAAGATGATAACATCAACACCAGTCCACCCACAAGCTAATGGTCAAGCAGAATCATCCAACAAGATCATCATCAACAATTTGAAGAGGAAGCTTGGATCCAAGAAAGGGAAATGGGCAGAAGAAGTACCTTATGTGCTTTGGGCTGATAGGACAACCCCCAAGAATGCTACAGGCCAGACTCCATTCTCTTTAGTATTTGGGGCAGAGTCAGTGATCCCAACAGAAATGGTGGTTCCAACTGCTAGAACAAGTACCCGTGATCCTGAGGAAAATGATAAGAACTTGGCTCAAGACCTGGATACCATTGAAGAAATCAGGGATCTAGCTAGGATAAGGATGGCCAGTTATCAATAAAGAACGGCTAGTGCTTACAACAAAAATGTCAGGATCAGAAAGTTTCAAGTTGGAGATATGGTATTGAGGAAAGCATTCCAGAATACCACCAATCCTGCCGATGGAAAGTTGGCACCGAAATGGGAAGGCCCTTATTTGATTGAAGCTGAAGTAGGAAAGGGGGCATATAGATTGCTGACAATGGAAGGTGATTTGTTAACAAGAGCTTGGAATGCTGTCCACTATTTCATGTGAGCAGGATCCTCATGGCATAGATGATCCTTACATTAGGGGTATCCTTGAAGGATCCTTAAAGCATCAATGATCCTTACTCTGGTAATGTCCTAATCTTGAACTATTTCATTTCCTTATTTTCTCATATAAGGATAAGGATCATGTGTCCTTTATCCTTCTCTCACAAGATTTTGAGTTTTGAAAGTTCAGGAATCCTTAGCAAAGCGTTTATTATCTACAGAAGCAATCCAGCTCCTTGGGTTTAACCCCAGTTATTTGGGCTTGACCCCAGTTCCGCCTGTAGCGCATGATGATCCTGGTATAGTTCAAGGTAGTGGGACCAGTACTCGCTTTAGGGGCTGATAATTCCATTGTACTGGCTATACCTAGGATCCTACGTATAATGGTAGACGTACCATACATCCGTTGGCTAAGGTTTTGGCATTGTCATGTCACTAAGCTTGGATAGTCGCCAGTTAGGGCCATACTCCAGTTCACATACGATCCTTGGGCTTGTCCCCAGTTATCCTTGGGCTTCTCCCCAGTTATCCTTGGGCTTGTCCCCAATTGTCCTTGGGCTTGTCCCCAGTTATCCTTGGGCTTGTCCCTAGTTATCCTTGGGTTTATCCCCAGTTGCTAACTCTTGTCTTATATTGGCTTAGTCCCAAGTTATGCTCTATTTCAGGTCCTTGAAGTTAAACAACTAGGGATCCTCGATCCTTACTCCTCTCTAAGGTTTATCTTATAGTTATCCTGATTATGGTTAGGATCCTAACTTGGATCCTCAGGTATGATCCTTAACTATTTTTAATTCTATTCATTGTTTATTCAAATAACCCTTATACTTTGACAACTGAACTTATGATCCTTAAAACAAATACTACTTTTTGGGATTTTTCAACTATAGGATATTTGATCATGGATCATATCCTAAATGTTTTCAATCTGACTTATTCAAAATTGCTTATTTAATAAGTGTACATTAAAACAATTGAGAATTAAAGGAACCAAAAGGATAATAACTCAGGATAAACGACAAAAGATTAAGATTTTATTTATTAACAAAGAGACTAACCCTCCAAAGGTTGTCAAAATTACCTACCCCGAGCATCTACCAGCAATACGTGGCCCGTCCGCTGGGGTAGGTAAAGGGTGTCCATGATAATAGGTTCAAAGTAGTGCATGAATATAAAGGCGGCAGGATCACAATGGCTTCATCCCCCAAACAGAGGATCCCTCCACCATTTGCAATCCTGCCTATTGTCTGAAGGATACTAGATCCTTAATCCTAAAAACTATTGTTCGAAATACAAACCATTAAATTGTTCAACAAACTACCATAAAAAAAATTGGGCTCCGGCTATGTCTAGAAGTTTCCTTCATCGCCCAATCCTGCAGCCTAAACCTTCGCTGCATCACCACCTCCGGCTCCACTTGCTTCACCACCTTCACCCTTGCCTCCAGCCTCAATGGTAAGGATCTTTTCAGCCTCTTCTTCATCCTCCAGCTCTGCCAGCCTTGCCTTCCAGCCCTCCACATCCCAGGTGCTCTTGTCAAAAGCAGGATCCTGAGCGTCCAGGGCCATTTGCAGCTTGGTCTTGTACATTGCTATGGCGGCGGAGACCTTGGCATCCTCGGTGATCTCGTGCCTCTCGTAGTCAAAGTTGATCAACACCTTGGCCGTCTCGTTTCTGGCATTCTGGAGATCCTTCTGAAGATCAGCAATCTTGAGGTCCTTTAGCACTTCAACCTGTTGAAGATCAGCAATCTTGCTATCCTGATCCTCAACGTGGCCAACATAGGTCTCAATCTCAGCAAATTTCTGCAAAGAAGACAAAGGATAAGGTCAGAACCAAGTGATCCACATATCAGCAGGATATAAGAGCAGGGACTGTGATCCTTACCTCACTAAAGTAGTCAAGGAATTGTTGGCGGATCAAGGGGAGACCTTGCAGATCCTCAGCTTCAGAGGCCTTTCTCTTCTTGCCTCCCTTTCCTCTGAGTGGTGCCTTGGGGACCGAAGCTGTCGGGCTGGTAGGAGCCTTTCTCTTGGAGGATCTGACGGTGGTGAGATCGGTGACACTGAACTTTGAAGCAGACTTGGTGGATTTTCCAGCACCTACACAACCAAAACAAGATAAGTATCCTAATTTCACTTATATTTCATTATTTATTTAAATTTTTAAACAGAGATACTTACTTGACATCGTGACAGAACCTGAGGATACTTCCTGAGAATCTTGGGTGGTTATCTTGAAAGATCTTGTTTCAGGATCAAGCCTCTTGAATGCGACGAGTCTCTCTTTAGCAGCAGGAGTCAGTCTAAGATGTGAAACGGAGATAGCTGCACAACAAGAAAGCAAAAGAATATCAGTGATCCTTATATCAAAGGATAAGTTCTCTTGTGATCCTTCTCAGGATCCTCCATCCTACCATGGGTAGCCCACTCCTTGGGTAGATCCTTCCCATCAGGGATAGAATCTCTCTTGACAAAAAAGAAACGTCGCTTCCAGTTGGTATCATTTTTGGTAGCTTTGAAGATCGGGTGTTCCTCACCAGGTTTACGTTTGAACAGATAACGATGGGAACCAAAGGTAGTGAGCTCATACAATTCTCCCAGTTCTACCATGCCTAAGTCTATCCCCTCCTGCTCGATGATCCTTTCAAGGGTGTACAAAACCCTCCAGATCATCGGCATGGCTTGGATATAAGATATGCCGGTTAGGGAGAAGAAAGATTGGGTGAAAGCTGGAAAGGGATATGTGCAGCCTATGGTGAATGGGGTAACAGGAAACGCAACCCAGTTATCAGAAATATGATCACTGAGGGCGTTGGGGTCAAACGATTTAAACACAGTGTTTGCCGGGAAGCAGTAGCGGATCCTATCAATCTGCGGATCGGAGAAGCAACATCGTTCTTTTATGGAATCTTCGATGATTCCCTGGCTCTTTAGTGGGCTGTTCTTCATGTGATCCTTAGATGGGGAATTCCGGAGCAACATTTTGAACGGAATAATGAAAAGAGAAGGAAAACAGAGCAAAAGAAGGAAGAAGATGAATACCTGTTTATCTTCGCAATGCAGTTATAAAGGGAGTAACTCTGGATTTTAAATGCAAACGATCCTATCTATATCTCCTATTTATAATCATGATTCTGCAGGGGTGTCACTTCTGTGACATCATAGTTGCAACGGATAGTTCTACATCAACGGCTATATATCCGTTAAGTTAGTTACGGATAAGATCAAGAAAACATAACTCGTTCATTTTACATATTACTCCTTATATTTTGAGGGCAATTGTTAGGGAAGGATTTTCTAACAATTAGTGATCCTTACTTGTTATCCTAATAGTGATCCTTACTTCTGTGACAGATAGTGATCCTCAGAAGACCTTCAGGATCAGGATCATGGATCACCCTAAGGATCCTCATACTAACGATTATTTGTTCATGTTTTGTATTGTTTTGCAGGAGTAATAGGCTTGACTTGGTCTTGGCAACGTTACTATGGAATATTCCACGGGTATTTCGCACACGTTTGAATGGAAATGGACGTTGTGGAGAACGTGGGAGCATGGCACAAAAATCGGATAGTTTGTTAGCTTAGTTAGCTTTTATTTTTAAAGGGGTGACGAGCTATTTTTAGAACACTTAGCCATTTTCAGCTACCTACACTCTCGTACTACTGCACTCTTGAAGCTTTCAGCAAACAATTAACAGTTTTCACACACTTTCACACAATTAACTATAGTGATCCTTGTACCTAGCTCGTCACTATCCGAAGTTGTAAATATTTATTGATTTATTTGAGCTTGGTGATCGGTAGTTTCCATCACCCGAGGTTTTTTATGCCGGAGATCATTCATTGATCAAGGGCTTTTTCCTCGTACAAATCCTTGTGTTGTTTGTGCAATTTACATCGAAGTGATCCTTATTATTGTTCTTCATTTCAAGCATCATTCCCCATAACTAAGAGTTTGGTTGCATTATCCTCATTAGATTTTTGACCAAAACAGCGAGGTATATGGATAGTGGTTCACCATTTTCAGGCTTCATCAATAGAGGTGCAGTTGAGAGATATCGCTTCAAATCCTGCAAGGCTGCTTCATGCTTTGCTCCCCATTCAAATTTCTTATTCTTCTTCAGGATATCATAGAATTCCTTGCATTTTTCTGAGGATCTAGAAATAAATCTATTCAAAGCTGCTACTCGGCCTGTTAACCGTTGTACGTCCTTCATATTCGAGGGTCACTTTATATCCAGGATAGCTTTAATCTGCTCCGGGCTTGCCTCTATCCCCCTTTTTGTCACCATATATCCTAGAAACTTTCCTGCCCCCACTCCGAAATGGCACTTAGCAGGATTCAGCTTCATGTTATACTGATCCAGGATATCAAATGCTCCCTTGATATCCTGGAGGTGATCCTCAGCCTTTTTAGATTTCACCACCATATCATCGATATATACCTCCATGGTTTCCCCCAGCTTATCTTTGAACATCATGTTTACTAATCTCTGGTATGTTGCACCTGCATTTTTCAAACCGAAAGGCATAGCAGTATAGCAATATATACCTGTTGGTGTCATGAAAGCAGTATCCTCCTGATCCGAAGGCTCCATTTGAATCTGCTGAAATCCTGAGGATGCGTCCATGAACGTTAACATTTCATGTCCAGCAGTAGCATCCACCATTGCATCGATATGAGGGAGAGGAAATGGGTCTTTAGGACAAGCCTTGTTTAAGTCCGTGTAGTCTACACAGACTCTCCATTTCCCGTTTTTCTTCTGTACCACAACTACGTTTGCTAGCCATCTTGGAAACTTGACTTCTCTGATCATCCTGGACTTCAACAATCTTTCAACTTCCTCTTGGATAATCTTATTCCGCTCAGGAGCAAATTTTCTTCTTTTTTTCTGAACAGGCTTGAATGATTTGTCAATTCCAAGCTTGTGAGTGATAATGTCTTTGGATATGCCTGTCATATCCTCATGCTTCCATGCAAATGTTGACATCCTGCATTTCAAAAAGTTAGTTAACTGCTCTTCAATATCTTGAGGGATATTGGTTCCTACGAGCACCGAGATATCAGGATTATCCTGATCCAGGATAATTTTCTTCACATCCTGCTCCGAATCCTCCACGATATCCTGGGCCCGCATCTTATTTCTATGCTGCACTAGGCTTAGTTGAGGATTTCATCGAGGATGAGTAGCATTCTTTCGCTTCCTACTGATCACTTTCAACCTTGACAACTCCCCAAGGGGTAGGGATCTTGATGCATTGGTGATATGTTGATGGCACAGCCTTCATATCGTGAATCCATGGTCTTCCCAGTATGATGTTACAGCAGGATAAGGAGTCCATCATGCAGAAGCGTAGTATGGAGTTGACCCCTTCAACATATACTGGTAACTTTATCTCCCCTACGGTATTCCTAGCTTCTCCACTGAAACCAACGAGCACAGTGGACTTCGAAGTAATGTTCATCGGAGATACATTCATCCTCTTCAATGTTTCCAGTTGAATTATATTGACAGAACTACCGTTGTCTACCAGTATCCTGCGTACAAAATGGTTAGCCACATATAATGTTATTACCAAAGCATCATGGTGAGGATCCTGAACAGTATCCCTGTCATCACTATCGAAAGTGATCACTTTATCAGTTGTGAGGGTAGTCATCCTGACTGGTCTGTCTCCCCTCTCACTCTTAGCTTCCTTTGCATGTCTCTTGGCCGCCGAATACGAAGTTCCACAAATATCGGATCCTCCTGAAATAAAGTTAATTATCTTGGCATCTGCTGGGGGTGATGCTGCTCGTTCAGGATCCTTCACGGGATCCTGCCCTTTATTCTTCTTTTTTCCCAGCAAGTCCTTCAGATACCCCTTGCTTAACAGGTAACTTATCTCTTTCCTTAGAGCAATGCAATCCTCGGTTATATGTCCGAAGTCTTCGTGGAAGGCACACCATTTGGATTTATCCTTCCAATCAGCTTTCTGCTGGTTCTTTCGAGGCCACCTAGCTTTGTCCCCTAAACCCTGCATAGCATACATTAACTCAGGTATATTAACAGAAAAGCAGTATTCAGATAAGTCAGGATATTCTTTAGGATCCTCGTCTTCAACAGCATTCACTTTCTTGTTATCATTTCTGCCATATGGCTTGGAGCGATATGGCTTATATGAGGTTTCTGATTTCCTGTTAGTTGATTCATAGGTTGAGGTAGAATTCATCCTCTCCTTTATCTTCTTGTCATCTTCCAAACCGATATATCTCAAAGCCCTGTTGTTAGGGGAGGATTTTCTAACAATTAGTGATCCTTACTTGTTATCCTAATAGTGATCCTTACTTCTGTGACAGATAGTGATCCTCAGAAGACCTTCAGGATCAGGATCATGGATCACCCTAAGGATCCTCATACTAACGATTATTTGTTCATGTTTTGTATTGTTTTGCAGGAGTAATAGGCTTGACTTGGTCTTGGCAACGTTACTATGGAATATTCCACGGGTATTTCGCACACGTTTGAATGGAAATGGACGTTGTGGAGAACGTGGGAGCATGGCACAAAAATCGGATAGTTTGTTAGCTTAGTTAGCTTTTATTTTTAAATGGGTGACGAGCTATTTTTAGAACACTTAGCCATTTTCAGCTACCTACACTCTCGTACTACTGCACTCTCGAAGCTTTCAGCAAACACTTAACAGTTTTCACACACTTTCACACAATTAACTATAGTGATCCTTGTACCTAGCTCGTCACTATCCGAAGTTGTAAACATTTATTGATTTATTTGAGCTTGGTGATCGGTAGTTTCCATCACCCGAGGTTTTTTATGCCGGAGATCATTCATTGATCAAGGGCTTTTTCCTCGTACAAATCCTTATGTTATTTGTGCAATTTACATCGAAGTGATCCTTATTATTGTTCTTCATTACAAGCATCATTCCCCGTAACTAAGAGTTTGTTTGCGTTATCCTCATTAGATTTTTGACCAAAACAGTTTGGCGCCCACCGTGGGGTAATTGGTGCTTCATTCCTAAGAAGTTTTTCTGTTGGTGATCATTCCGGTTCGTTGCATACAAGTACATGGCTTCATCATTGAAGAATACCTCTACTGCAATGTCTGCGGTCAATTCGTCTCAGGGCATTCCACCTTTGCCTCCACCACCTGCTAGATCTCAGAAAAATGCTGAGAAGAAACCAACTCCCATTTTCTCCAAACCTCTAACTTCTTCTGCTTCTTACACTCCTACTACTAGTGACATGTTTACTTTGATTTTGCAGATGAATGATCATATACAGCAACAGGATAAGACCAATGAAAAGATTCTCAAAGAAATCGGAGATCTCAAGAAACAAAAGAAAGCGGCAGAGGATCATTCCCCACTGGTGCCCAGATCTTTGAATTTTGATACTCCGGTGATTACTTTGTTGGACCGTTGTATTGACCCGAAAAGTCAGTCAAGGTAGCTCATCATCATATATAAAGGCGGAATCAGTATATATGATGTTACAACAGCTTGTCCTTTCAATTCCACTACTTTTATAGCTTTCTGAGATAATTTTGACAGAGTTTCGTTCCAAAAGCACATACCCCTGATGAGATCCGCTCCAACTGACCTCCTATTTATAGACTAGGGTGGTTCGCTTATATGACTGTCCTATAAGCGGACCTACAACATTGCACCATAAGCGAACCTATCAAAGAACCCTATGAGCGGACCTACCTCTATCATGTTCATAAAAGCGAACCTATTACAATAAAACATGATTTTGACTATCTAGACCCTCTGTTGACCTAACTTGACCTAAGACTTCACGTAGACGTAGTCAACAGACATCCTATGCATCAACAGACTCCCCCTTGGATGTTGACGTAATCTTTATCAGTCTTCAGCTCCAGAGTCTTCAGTCTTGGTCTTTTCTCCAACTCTGTCTTTTCCTCATAAGCATTCTTCACAGGTTCCAGTATTAACACCTGGCTCTGACTTCCATCTTCCCTTTAGCAGTTGATCCAGACTCCCCCTTTCACAGACTCCCCCTCTCAGTATGCTGGGATCTGAGGTATCTGATTCAAGCTTTGACAATTTGCCTCGATAGGAATAATGAAGTCTTCAAACCTGTTACTCAACCAATAACATTACAATCTATCTTTTCTAACAATTAAACACAAATTCAATCAGTTTTAGAAATCCACTCAAGTATTCAAGTTCAAATTAATGACCCTGATCACTTGATTAATCTACCAAGTTCAACTTAATGACCCTGGTTGATCTTTTGACGAATCAAACTGATTTAGTAAAAAAACATTTTCAATTTTTTTTTCTGAAAATAACAAGTATCAAGTTAATGAACTTGTTTTGTGACACAGAAAACAATCACACTTCTAACAATGTAAGCTCTCCTCATTCTTCAGCTCAGAATCTCCTGCATCTGCTCCATCTTTCTAGAATCCGACAATCAACTTTCCACTCTGGTTTGCCTAAAATAAAGCAGAAATAAAATCTTTTTGTATTTTTAATGTGATCTAAACTAAGAAATGGAATAACAGAAAACTTAAATTGCAGAAAGTAAGCTATTTACAGATTTATTTTTAGCGAGCGTGTCAGGGAATCATATCAGCTTTTCAGACAAATTACTAGTACCGTTAAGCTACATTACATTCTCAGACTTAAACAATTCACCTCGATTGTCGATATACTGATCCATCTTGAATTCTCACACAAACTTCAATCTATTCAGGATACAGTTTAAGTGTCTTAAGAACTTAGATCAATTCATGTGTCCCACCTTTTGAATATACTCCCGTATCCAGAATCCCAGATATTCAGTCTTACAGGTGAGTATACCACAGATGATATCTGTAAGGGGTTAGATGCGAAACCGTGAGAGCTCAGGTCAGAACTTCCGTTCAGCAGAGAGATGACGGCTCGACTTTTGGTGTGTCCCCTTTAGAGGATCTTTTAGCATTACAACAGCAGCGACTATCAATTTTATTATTTCATCAGCTTGCTGAGGGCGATGCTATGTTTCAAGCATTTTGCAGAAAGTATTATTCGGGGACTAGGTCAGTACTTCCATACAGCAGAAGTCCCGGAATAATACCCCATATATCACTGAGTATAAAGACCTAGTATCTCAGAATATGGGATCTTTCAAACGAGATTTCAGGGGTTACCTATATATCCAAGTAGTGTTCCCCACGAATTTCACAAGTTTGAATTTTAGATTTATATCCTGAATAAATCTACTAAATGTATGAAAACCTATCGACACATCATTAGTGAGACTGTTTAACTCATTTTGACTTTCCAAATCTTTAGCATACTATAATTGTCTAGCCGATGTACTATCATTTTCCCTATATACACAAGCTCTTTTTCAATTTTATCATGTTTTTGGATTTTTCATTTTTTACTGTTTTTGTATTTTCTGAAAATAAACTATGTACAACTATCTATCTCCCCCTAAATACCAAAACATGTAAAAAATCGACAAACCATTGCAGATTGTCTCTCGTCTTCATCCGCAACAGTACTCTCATCAACACTCACAATTCCATCCGACACCGAAAGCAATTTCATACCATTAAGTTTTAACAAATATTGAAACCGATTTTTATCAAAAGCTTTGGTATGCAAATCAGCTTTTTGTTCGTCAGTGTGGATTTTCTCAATTCGTATCAACTTTTTCTCGAAGCAATCGCGAATAAAGTGATGACGAATTTCTATATGTTTAGTTTTAGCGTGATGTACTGGATTTTTAGTTATATTAATTGCGGCCTCATTATCAACAAACAGAGGTGTGTTAAGAAACTGCAAACCATAGTCGCGCATCTGTTGCTGTATCCACAGTATCTGAGAGCAGCAACTGCTAGCAGAAACATATTCCGCTTCACATGTAGATAGCGCCACAGATGTTTGTTTCTTACACTGCCAGGTAACCAATCTAGGACCAAAGAACTGGCATCCTGCAGTTGTTGATTTCGCGTTGACTTTGCAGCATCTGAAATCCGAATCGGAATACCCTTCGAGCGTAAAATCGCCTTTCCTAGGATACCATAACCCCAATGACGGAGTACCTTTTAGGTAACGTAATATCCTCTTGACAATAATCATGTGTGATGCTCTCGGGTTAGACTGAAATCTTGCTGCGAGGCACGTTGGGTACATGATGTCAGGACGTGAAGCAGTTAGGTACATCAAAGAACCTATCATGGAACGGCAGAACGTTTCATCAGCCCTGTCTCCGGTGAGATCTGGGTGAATCCCATGATTAGTCGCAAGTGGGGTAGCAGCTGGAGTAGAACTTGACATTCCAAATTTCTCTAGAATATCATGCACGTACTTCGTTTGATGAATGAAAATTCCCTCAGGAAGTTGTTCAACTTGTAGACCCAGAAAGAATTTCATCTCCCCCATTGATGACATTTCAAATTTCTGCTTCATCACCTGTTCAAAATCTTTGCACAATTTCTCATTCGTGGACCCAAAAATTATATCGTCCACATAAATTTGTACTATCAGAAGATGACCATCAACGACTTTAGTGAAGAGAGTTGCATCCACTTTTCCACGTATGAACTGGTTAGAGAGTATGTGTTGAGACAAAGTCTCGTACCAGGCTCTCGGCGCCTGATGTAGACCATACAATGCTTTGTCCAGCAGATAAACTTTGTTCTTGTGGATTGGGTCAGTAAAGCCCGGCGGCTGACCAACATAAACCTCCTCTTTGACCTTCCCATAAAGAAACGCTGACTTTACATCCAACTGATATACTTTGAAATTCTTCCAAGACGCAAATGCTAGGAAAATTCTGATAGCCTCTAGACGAGCGACAGGAGCATAGACTTCAGTAAAATCAATCCCCTCCTCTTGACTAAAGCCCTGAACAACGAGTCGAGCTTTGTTCCTTACAACCACTCCTCTATCGTCCCTCTTACATTTGAAAACCCATTTTGTATTGATTTTCCTTTAACCATCCGACAAATCCACTAACTTCCACACCCCCAACTTTTCAAACTGACTTAACTCTTCTTGCATTGATATGACCCAAGAGTCTTCAGTAAGCGCCTCTTTGTAAGTTCTCGGTTCAACCTGCGAGATAAAACAACTTAATGAAAATTGAGTTTGTAAAGGTGCTACTGTAGAATAAAAACATGTTAAGCCCTGGTCAATTTGACGTCTCGTGCGAACGCCTGATTGCAATTCTCCTATGATCAACTCCTCTGGATGATAAGAAAGAGTTCGCGGCATCACTTCGCTTGGAACTTCTACATTTCCCTCCAAATTAGTAACATTCTGCTCTGCATCTTGTTCACCAACTTGGTTTGTTTGACTTGACAACTGGATCTGCTCCCCCTCAAGGTCTGAATCACCATGATCAAATACTGGCATGTTATCAGCTTCGTGATCATCATTCACCTCCGACTGATTACCAGGAGCAACTTCATCATCATGTTCACCAGCATTACTAGGGCCTGCTTCATCATCATTTGAAGTTTCCCGAGGTCTTCTAGAATACTCCGCTGGGAACCTGAGCTGCGACTCATACTCTCGCAAAATATCCATCTTATCAAAGAAATCTTCCTCTTCCTCTGATTCTTCTCTCATGTCAAACGAATCCCAAAGTTTGTCATAATGATAACGCCATGAATCACCAGGATTCTGTGGCGGCATAGTGTAACCTTGACATTCAACATTCGCTGCTTCAATAATCCGCTTTTCACTTGGAACGAAGACACGTCGTGTAGGACTTGAATAACCAACAAAAATACCCTCAATGCTCTTCGGACCAAACTTTCCATTAGGCTCTATCACCGTACAGGGAGATCCAAACGGTTCTAGATACTTCAAATTCGGCTTGCGGTTATTGATTAGCTCAAAACACGTCTTGTTGAACTTCTTCACAGTAAGAACTCTGTTGAGAGTATAGCATGCAGCAGAAACAGCTTCAGCCCAGAAATTAATTGGCAATTTAGAGTCTGCAAGCATCGTTCTGGCTGTTTCGATTAGCGTCCGGTTTTTGCGTTCTGCAACTCCATTCTGCTGCGGAGTGTACGGAGCACTAAACTCATGCAATATACCTCTTTCGTCACAAAATTCTTCCATCTTACTGTTTTTGAACTCAGTACCATTATCACTGCGAATTCTACAAATCGGCCTCTGGTACAAATTCTCAATTCTCTTAAACAACGCTGTTAGGGCTGGATTTTTACAATACATGATCCTCACATGTGATCCTAACCAGTGATCCTTGTTTCTTTGGCAGATAGTGATCCTCAGCAGACTCCCAGGATCAGGATCACGGACCATCATAGGATCCTCATGCTAACAGTTGTTTTCGTTGAATTTAATGTTGTTTTGCAGGAATGACTAGTAGGATCCGCTCTTAGCATCACAATTAAAGGACATGTCTTCACAACTATGGCATGTGCTTAATCGGAGATGGACGTTGTGAAGGATATGGAAACTTGGCATGATTTAAGGGCGATAATTTAGGCTAGATTTACTTTTATTTCTAAAGGGGTAATGAGCTGATTATTAGTCTTTTACCTAAAATAGGTCACCTACACTTGTATATATAACACTCTTCCTCATTCGGAAGAACACACAACACAATTCTCACACGCTTAGACACTCGAAACTATAGTGATCCTTGTACTCAGCTCATTATCATCCGGAGTTGTAACTATATTTTTCTTATATTGAAGTTGGTGATCGGTAGTTGCCATCACCCGAGGTTTTTTATGCCGGAGATCATACATTGATCAAGGGCTTTTTCCTCGTATAAATCATTGTGTCTTTGCATATTTCTCATAAAAGTGATCCTTTACTTTTATAATTAACCAAGCATCATACCCCGTTTACATAAAGTTTGGTTACATTATCCTTGTGTGATTTTTGACCAAAACAGTTTGGCGCCCACCGTGGGGAAATTGGTGCTTCATTCATAAGAAAACCTTTTGTTCGAAATCATTTCAAAGAATTACATGGCTTCATCATTGAAAAACATGTCCACGGCAATGTCTGCAGTCACCTCATCTCAGAACACTCTGCCTCCTCCATCGGCAGGATCCCAGAAGAATGCTGAGAAGAGACAAACTCCTACTAACTCTAAACCTCCATCTCCTTCTGCTATGAATTCCTATATTCCCAGTAATAGTGATGTATTTACTTTGATTTTGCAGATGAAGGATCGTATGCAGCGGCAGGATGAAACTAATGATAGGATCCTCAGGGAAATTGGAGATCTCAAAAGACAAAAGAGAACGGTAGAGGATCATTCCCCACTAATGCCCAAATCCTTGAGCTTTGATACTCCAATGATCACTTCTCAGCCATCGGGAATTCCAGACCTGCAAACATGTGGGAGAATCAAGAGGATTGCACCTCGGATCGACAGCAATGACTCAGGCATCAAGCTCACACTTTCAGCTGGCAGGATCCTATCCCCAGCATATGGGATCCTTCATGAATTCAGGAGCCTATCCGGGAACACAGCAGTTTCAAGGATCCTACTTTGTTCCAGGATCATCCCAGGGTCAAGGATCCTCCTTTGTTCCAGGATCATCCCAGGTTCAAGGATCCTCCTTCGTTCCAGGATCATCCCAGATACCAGGATCCTTCCAGATACCAGGATCCTTCCAGATGCCAGGATCCCTAAAAAGTTTGCAAACAGGAAGTCTAGATGTCCATCAAGGGGACTTCATTCCAATGCAGACCATTGCTTCCACTGGTCCCTCCGTTATCCCCGAATCCCAGCAATATGGATTCACTAACTTGAACTCAATGGGAGGTAACACTTTAAATAATCATCTTACTACTAACCATGGATTCATGCAGGATACAGGTGTCAATCATGCTATGGCCAGGGAATTGCAGAAGCTAAAAGATATGATCTCAAGTGTTCCAGGGGTAGTCAAACCTATCCCAGAGATTGCAGATAGAAGCCACAAGGTATCTCGCTTTGCACCACCAATTTGTGATGCAGAGGTACCCAAAAGGTTCCATATCCCTACTATGAAGCTGTATGATGGTACAACGGATCCAGAGGAGCACATAGCACAATACAGGGAGAGGATGGAGATCAATCCTATCCCAGAAAAGCTGAAGGAAGCATGCCTATGTAAAGGATTTGGATCCACTCTTACTGGATCAGCTCTTAAGTGGCTGCTAAGTCTTCCCCCTTACTCTATTACTTCATTTGCTAATTTAGTTAATTTATTCAATAACCAATTCTCTTGTAGTAGAAAATTTGAAAGATTAACCAGTGATTTATATAGAGTAACTCAAAGTCATAATGAATCATTAAGGGATTACATAACTAAATTCAGTAAAGAATCCTTGGACATTCCCAACTTGGATATGGCTACGGCTGTCGAAGCCTTCAAAATGGGACTGCTGAAGGATTCATTATTCTATGATGATCTTGTTATGACACCATGCAGGAACCTAGATGAAGTAAGAACTCGGGCACTCAGGTTCATCCGGCTAGAGGATAACAAGAGGATCCAGGAGAGACAAGTAGGATCCTCAAAACAGGAGAAGCAAGGATCCTCCTTCAAGAACAACAAATTCAAATCCTACCATAGAAATGAGAACCAGAATGTGCATGCTGTTGACCAAGAAGAGGATGATGAAGATTATCCTCCAATCTCAGAATATTGTTTTTCCGTTGATAATCAGGAACTAATCCTTGCAATGCAGAATCTAGGTGAAAAAGCTAGGTGGCCCAGGAAGAATGATAAACCATCCGGGACTAAAGACAAGTCAAAATGGTGTGCATACCATGAGGATTTCGGGCATCTAACCGAAGAATGCATAGCTTTAAGAAAAGAGATTGGATATCTGTTAAGCAAGGGGCACCTAAAAGAACTGTTGGGAAGAAAAAAGCAAAGGACTCAGGATCCTGAAAGGATCCCTGAAAAGGCTCCAGCACCTCCGACAAATGCACAAGTGATCAACTTTATTTCCGGAGGATCAGACATCTGTGGTACATCCTTCTCGGCGGCCAAAAGGCATGCAAAGGAGTCAAAAATGGATAATGGAGAAAGACCTATTAGAACATCAAGTGTCTCAGAGGGGAAGATGATAACGTTTGATGAGGATGATCGCATTAACATTCAGGATCCTCATCATGATAGTTTAGTTATTACTCTCTTCATCTCTAACCATTTTGTCCGCAGGATCCTTATCGATGGAGGAAGCTCAGTGAACATTATCCAGCTTGATGTTCTGAAGAAAATGGGTATCCCAGAATCAGACATCACACCAAGATCCTCCGTGCTTATAGGATTCAGTGGAGAAACGAAGAAAACTCTGGGGGACATCAAACTCCCAATCTACGTGGAAGGATTACATAATTATCAAAAATTTTGCGTTATTGACTGTTTATCTTGTTGAAATGTTATCCTTGGCAGGCCCTGGATACATGATATGAAAGCAGTCCCATCCACCTACCATCAATGTGTGAAGCTCCCTAGCCCATGGGGAATAATCAAGATCGACAGTGATCAGCAGGAGGCTAAGGATTGTTATACCTCATCCATGAAGCCAACCTCGAAGCCAAGGGAGCAATAGCAATTACAGTATCCTCCGAGGAATGTCTTGGAGGCAAGAGAACAAGATGTGGACGAAATCCTCTTGGATCCTAGTGATCCTGAATCAAAAATCTATATCGGATCAAGGATCCTTGGCAAGATGAAAGAAGACTTAATATCCTTCCTCAAAAGAAGAAAATCTACCTTTGCTTGGAAACATGAAGATATGACAGGTATATCTAAGGATATTATTACTCACAAACTTGGCATTGACAGGTCTATCAAACCAATTCATCAAAAAAGGAGGAAGTTTGCACCGGAAAGGAATGCCATTATCCAAGAAGAAGTAGAGAGACTACTTCGAGCAGGTATGATCAGAGAGGTAAAGTATCCAAAATGGTTAGCCAATGTGGTCGTTGTCCAAAAGAAAAACGGAAAGTGGAGGGTATGTGTCAATTTCACTGATTTAAATAAGGCATGTCCCAAGGATCCTTTCCCATTACCCCACATTGACTCCATGGTGGATGCAACAGCGGGGCATGAACTGTTAACCTTTATGGATGCATCATCTGGATTCCAACAAATTCAAATGGAACCATCTGACCAAGAGGATACAGCGTTTATGACCCCAACAGGTTTGTATTGTTATATTGCCATTCCTTTTGGATTAAGAAATGCAGGTGCAACATATCAAAGGCTGGTGAATATGATGTTCAAAGATCAAATTGGACAAACTATGGAAGTATACATAGATGATATGGTAGTCAAATCAAAGAAAGCTGAGGATCACCTAAGGGATTTGGAGGAAGCATTTGATATCCTTGATAATTATAACATGAAGCTTAATCCTTCAAAGTGCCACTTTGGTGTTAAGGCAGGTAAATTCCTAGGATATATGGTAACTCAGAGGGGCATTGAGGCAAGTCCGGAGCAAATTAAAGCACTAGTAAACATCAAGTCCCCTGCCAATGCTAAGGATGTGCAAAGGCTAACAGGCAGGATATCAGCTCTGAACAGGTTCATATCAAAATCCTCAGAAAAATGTAAAGAATTTTACGATATCCTAAGGAAGAACAAGAAGTTTGAATGGACTGAGAAACATGAGAATGCTTTACAAGCCCTTAAAGAATATATGTCCTCAGCACCAGCATTATCAAAGCCCGAAAAAGGAGATGTGTTATCCTTATATTTGGCGGTATCCTCAACCGCTGTAAGTGCTGTCCTTGTTAAGGATCACGAAGGTACACAATATCATATCTACTATGTAAGTAAGAGTTTACTTGATGCCGAATCCAGGTACTCACACCTCGAAAAACTTATTCTTGCATTAATCATGGCATCAACTAAGCTAATGCATTATTTTGAAACCCATACTATTGTTGTTAGAACTAACTTTCCAATTAAGAATGTCCTCAGGAAACCAGAGATGTCAGGAAGAATGGCTAAGTGGGCAGTAAAGCTTAGTGCCCATGATATAAGATATGAGCCAAGAACAGCCATTAAATCCCAAGCACTAGCTGACTTTGTGGCTGATTTCAGTAGTGATCTACAAAAAGAAGCAGAATTGGAGGTCCAACAGCTGGATGAGACCAAGGATCCTTGGATACTACACACTGATGGATCCTCAAATGTCAAGGGCACAGGGCTCGGGATACTACTAAAATCGCCACAGGGGGACATAATACCCCACTCCATAGCCTGTGAGTTCCAAGCAACTAACAATGAGGCTGAATATGAAGCCTTAATTGCTGGCTTGCAAATTGCTAAGGATATGGGGGTAAAATATCTTAAAGTATATGTAGACTCATTATTGATCACCAATCACTTTAATGGATCCTATGCTGTTAAAGGTGAAAAACTAACCAAATATTTAGAGATAGTCAAAGAATTGGCACTCTCTTTTGTTTCTTTCAGCTTAACACAGGTACCAAGGGAGGATAACACGGAAGCTGATGCATTGGCCAACTTAGGATCATCCTTAAAAATTCCAGAAGACATAAGTATCCCTATCATCCATATCCTGGCTCCTGCTATTGAAAATCAGGTGGCCATGGAAATAGAAGAGGATACTGCAGTAATCCCTAGTGAAGAAGCTCAATCTTATTCAGGATCATGGATCTCACCAATCATGAGATACTTGCAATACGGGGAGATTCCGATGGGAGAAAATCCTAAAGCTTTCAGGATTAAGGTATCTCAATTCACAATCTTAAATAATGTATTGTATAAACGATCTCTTGCAGGACCATATTTAAGATGTATCGAGGATCCTGAAATTGAAGAAGTATTGAGAGACTTCCATGAAGGAGATTGTGGAAACCACACTGGGGGCAGGGCATTGTTCTCAAGGATCCTTAGAACAGGATACTACTGGCCAACCATGAAAAGGGATGCTGTAGAATATGCTAGGAAATGTGATCCTTGTCAAAGACACAGCAATATCCTTCATCAACCAGCTGAACTGCTACACCCTATACCATCCTCTTGGCCATTCATGAGATGGGGGATGGATATAGTTGGCAAGCTCCCTAAAGCACCTGGTGGAAAAGTATTTATGCTTGCCATGACTGACTACTTCTCTAAATGGATAGAAGCTGAAGCTTTTGCTCAAGTCAGAGAAAAAGAAGTTATATCCTTTATCAAAAGAAACATTATAACTAGATTTGGCATTCCCTCTGAAATTGTATGTGATAATGGTTCCCAATTCATTGGAAGCAGAACTACTAACTTTTGTGACAGTTGGGGAATCAAGATGATAACATCAACACCAGTTCATCCACAGGCCAATGGCCAAGCAGAATCATCCAACAAGATCATCATCAACAATCTGAAGAAGAAGCTAGGATCCAAGAAGGGAAAATGGGCAGAGGAGTTACCTTATGTGCTATGGGCCGATAGAACAACTCCCAAGAATGCCACTGGTCAAACACCTTTTTCTTTAGTATTTGGGGCAGAAGCAGTGATCCCAACAGAGATGGTGATCCCAACTGCTAGAACAAGTGCTCGTGATCCTGAAGAAAATGCTGCAATCCTGGCTCAGGATTTGGATACTATTGAGGAAATCAGGGATCTGGCTAGGATAAGGATGGCAAGCTACCAACAAAGAATGGCTGGTGCTTACAACAAAAATGTTAGGATAAGGAAGTTCCAAGTTGGAGATATGGTGTTGAGGAAAACATTCCAAAGCACTATTAATCCTGCTGACGGGAAGTTAGCACCAAAGTGGGAAGGCCCTTACTTAATTGAAGCTGAAGCAGGAAAGGGGGCATACAGATTGCTAACTATGGAAGGAAACTTGTTACCAAGAGCCTGGAATGCTGTTCACTTAAAGAGATACTTTATGTGAACATGATCCTTCAAGCATGTGATCCTTACACTGAAGTATCCTCGAAGGATCCCGGTGATGTCAGTGATCTTTACTCTGGTAATGTCCTTATCTTAAAACATTTACATTTCCTTACTTTTTACCAAAGGATAAGGATCCTGTATCCTTCATCCTCTTCTCACGAACCATTTGAGTTATGATAGTTCAGGTATCTACAGCATATCGTCAAAGATCTTCAAAAGCAACGTAGATCCTTGGGCTTGTCCCCAGTTATCCTTGGGATTATCCCCAGTTTCCGCCAGCAGCGCACGATGATCCTGATATAGTTCACGTCTTTGGGACCAGTACCCACTTCCGGGGCTGACAACCTCATCGTACTGGCTATACCCAGGATCCTACGTATAATGGTAGACGTACCATACATCCGTTCATAAGGTTTCTAACGTTTTCACGTTAGCTAAGGTTTTGACATTTTCATGTCACTAAGTTTGGATAGTCGCCAGTAAGGGCCATACTCCAGTTTACATACGATCCTTTGGGCTTGTCCCCAGTTATCCTTTGGGCTTGTCCCCAGTTATCCTTTGGGCTTGTCCCCAGTGATCCTTTGGGATCATCCTCCGTTATCCTTTGGACATGTCCCCAGCTACTAATTTATCTTTTACATTGGCTTAGTCCCAAGTTATGTTCCATTTTTCAGGTTCTCAAAGCTAAACGAATAAGGATCCTTAATCCTTGTTATCCGTTAAAATTTCACTTATGGTTATCTTGATCAAAGGTTGGATCCTCAGGTATGATCCTAACTTGGATCCTCAGGTATGATCCTTGACTATTTTGATTATACTAAACAACCCTCGCACTTTGACAACTGAACCTATGATCCCGAAAATAAACTACCTTGAAAATTTTCGATTATAGGATATTTGATCCAGGATCATATCCTAAATTTCTTAAACATAATTTGCTCAACTTTTCTTACTCAAACAAACATGCGTCAAAACAATTGAAATTAAAAAGGATAATAACACAAGATAAGCGACAAAAGTTTAAGATTTTATTTATTAACGAAAGGATTGACCCTTCAAAAGTTGTCAAAATTGCCAACCCACATTTCTACCAGCAAAACGTGGCCCGTCCACATGGGTTGGCAAAGGGTGTCCATTGTCTATGCGGTCTTAGCAGGTGCAGGAAATTAAAGACGGCAGGATCACAAAGGCTTCATCCCCCAAACAGAGGATCCCTCCACCTTTTGCGATCCTACCTATTGTCCAAAGGATCCAGGATCCTTAACCCTAAAAACTATTGTTCAAAGATTACAGACCATCAATTGTTTCAAATACCACAACCACAAACCACTACCAAGCTTAAAAAATTGGGCTCCGGCCTAGTCAAAAATATCCATCATCGCCCAATCATGCAGCTTACACCTTTGCTGCTCCATCACCACCAGCTTCTCCACCCTGATCCTTGTCAGCATCACCACCCTCCAGCATTGGGATATCCTCAGCTTCATCCTCGTCCTCCAGTTCCGCCAGTCTTGCCTTCCAACCCTCAACATCCGATGTGCTTTTGTCAAAGGCAGGATCCTGAGCCTCCGCAGCCATCTGTAGTTGTATCTTGTACATAGCAATTGCTGCAGAAACCTTGGCATCC
The DNA here is from genome assembly GCF_002127325.2 of Helianthus annuus. Taxonomy (NCBI): domain Eukaryota; kingdom Viridiplantae; phylum Streptophyta; class Magnoliopsida; order Asterales; family Asteraceae; genus Helianthus; species Helianthus annuus. The sequence goes on along the minus strand of NC_035449.2, from coordinate 56,571,547 downwards.
TGGGTAATCTCCTGCTTCTCGCCATCCATGTCAATCAGCCTTTGAGCAGCCTCATCCTTTGTAGCCCGGAGTTCCTTCTCAAGATCTGCAATCTTGAGATCCTTCAACACGCCCATTTGTTGGAGGTCAGCGATTTGGCTTTCCTAATCCTCGACATGTCCAAGATAGGTCTCAATCTCAGCAAGTTTCTGCAAAAGAGAAATAAGGTAGATTCAGGATCAGGTGATCCACAAAAAAGCAGGATATGCAAGCAGGATATTCAAGAAGGATAACCAACAGGGGCAGTGATCCTTACCTCATTAACATAGTCGAGAAACTGTTGGCGAAGCAGAGGAAATCCATGGAGATCTTCAGAAGTCTTCCTCTTCTTTCCCTTACCCCTAATGGGTGCTTTAGGGGCTGAAGCGGAGGGACTGGCAGCAGAAGTCTTCCTCCTCGAAGACTTGACGTTGGCGAGATCATCTATCCCAAACTTGGAGGCAGACTTGGCAGATTTGGCAGACTTTCCAGCGCCTACACAATCAAAAAACAAGATAAGTTCCCTTATTGATCAAACAATCTCACATATAACTTACTTTTTACAAGGATACTTACTTGACATAGTGGCAGATGCGGAGGATACTTCTTGTGAATCTTGGACGGTGACTTGGAAACTTCTAACCTCAGGATCAAGCTTTTTAAAGGCTAAACTCTTTCTCTTGCGGCAGGGGTTAACTTAAGATGAGCAATGGATATAGCTGCACAAAAGATAAAAAGGACATTAGTGATCCTCATCATAAGAGACAAGTCTGATAGTGATCCTTCGAGGATCCTCTATCCTACCATGAGTGGCCCACTCCTTGGGCAGATCCGCCATCCCTAGGTCAATCCCTTTCTGCATCCTCTCGAAGGTATACAGAACCCTCCAGATCATCGGCATAGCTTGGATATAAGAGATGCCGGTTAAGGAAAAGAAAGATTGGGTGAAGGCTGGAAAAGGATACGAATATCCTATGGAGAACGGAGTTGCAGGAAAAGCCACCCAGGTGTCAGAGATAAAATCACTTAGGGCGATAGGAGAAAAAGATTTAAAGACGGTATCCGCCGGAAAACAGTGACGAATCCTATCAATGAGAGCATCGGTGTAACAGCATCTCTCAGTAGGAGAGTCCTTGATGATCCCTTGGCTTTTTAGGGGACTACTCTTCTTGTGATCCTTATGAGGAGAATTTCGGAGCAACATCCTTGCGGGAGAATAGAAACAGGGGAGTAGAAAACAGAGTAATAGAAGAAAGAAAGAGAAGATAAGGGAAGGGAATACCTGATCAACCTTCGATGGAGATTATAAAGGGAAGATATCTTGAATTTAAATGAGGATCGATCCCAACCCTATCTCCTATTTATAATCATGATTTGCAGGGATGTCACTTCAGTGACGTAATGATCGCAACGGCTAGTCCGGTTGTAACGGCTAGTTATTCGGAGTTGCCCGTTGGAGATAAGATCAAAACAAAATACAACTCGTTAATTTACAATAAACTCCTTATATTTTGGGGGCAATTGTTAGGGCTGGATTTTTACAATACATGATCCTCACATGTGATCCTAACCAGTGATCCTTGTTTCTTTGGCAGATAGTGATCCTCAGCAGACTCCCAGGATCAGGATCACGGACCATCATAGGATCCTCATGCTAACAGTTGTTTTCGTTGAATTTAATATTGTTTTGCAGGAATGACTAGTAGGATCCGCTCTTAGCATCACAATTAAAGGACACGTCTTCACAACTATGGCATGTGCTTAATCGGAGATGGACGTTGTGAAGGATATGGAAACTTGGCATGATTTAAGGGCGATAATTTAGGCTAGATTTACTTTTATTTCTAAAGGGGTAATGAGATGATTATTAGTCTTTTTACCTAAAATAGGTCACCTACACTTGTATATATAACACTCTTCCTCATTCGGAAGAACACACAACACAATTCTCACACGCTTAGACACTCGAAACTATAGTGATCCTTGTACTCAGCTCATTATCATCCGGAGTTGTAACTATATTTTTCTTATATTGAAGTTGGTGATCGGTAGTTGCCATCACCCGAGGTTTTTTATGCCGGAGATCATACATTGATCAAGGGCTTTTTCCTCGTATAAATCATTGTGTCTTTGCATATTTCTCATAAAAGTGATCCTTTACTTTTATAATTAACCAAGCATCATACCCCGTTTACATAAAGTTTGGTTACATTATCCTTGTGTGATTTTTGACCAAAACAAACGCCATCAGGCTGTCAAACGTTTCGTCTTTCGATTTCAAAAACATGACCCAAGAAAATCTGGAATAATCATCAGTCACGACCATACAGTAGGAATCTCTTGTTATACTCTTGACATTCACTGGACCAAACAAATCCATGTGAAGTCTTTCCAAAGGTCTTGAAACTGAATTGACTTGCTTTGTAAGGTGTGACTTTTTCTTCTGTTTGCCTTTGACACAACTTATGCACTCCCCTTCCAGATGAAAACCTTTGACATGCACTCCTATAACCAAATCATTATGCACCAAGTGATTCATTTTCCTTAGATGAATATGCCCCATCTTTCGGTGCCAAAACCTTGATTCTTTCTCCGTTGCTCTAGACACAAAACAATGAGCCTGACCCATGGTTGTAGTAGTGACCCTCATGTCCAACACGTACTGATCATTGACTCTTGGTGCCCTCATGATGATCCATTCCTCAGGTATCACAAATCCCGGTTTCAAGATCAAACATTCTTTGTCGGTGAAATGAGTAGTATACATCCTATCACAGATCTGGGAGATACTCAGTAGGTTGTTCTCCAGCTCAGCGATGTAGTTAACTCTCTCAAATGTTACGATGCCGTTCGATAACGTTCCTTCACCTATGATCCTTCCTCCTTGATTACCCGCAAAACCCACGTAACCACCGTTAATGTTATTCACATCATACAGCAACGCAGTCTTCCCTGTCACATGTCTCGATGCTCCACTATCCATGATCCACCTGGATACAAGTTTTGGAAGATCCTGCACATAACAAATCATCATTTAAACAACTTCAAGAAAGATGCCGATTCATGCTTCGCGAACCAGGAAGCTCCGGCAATTCAAACTGTTTAGTCAAACATTGAGTCCACCCAGGCCTCATCAGCCTTAGGTGCAACCTTGACTCTCGCAATTTGAATTTTGAAATTTTCAGCCTTGAGAGGTGGAAAATTTGCATCATAATCAACCGCAATTGACTCGTCAGCCTTTTTCACCTCAGAAGTTGAAACTTTCTTCTCAACTTTTGATTCAATTTTAGGTTTCCACGCCTGTTGAGTTACTGCAACCCTTTTGTAAAATTTACCATTTTGAGTTACCAACTTCTTTACGGGTTCATTTTTCACTATTAAGTTGTCAATTTTAACATTCTTTTTCTCAACAACTCTTTTCTCAACAATCATCGGTGCTTTACCCTTCACATCAACCTTCTTCTGTTGAACTTTCACAGCTTCAGTCTTAGGCTTCACATAAGTACACTTTCGTGCAATGTGACCAACCTGATCACACCTAAAACAAGTACGAGTATCAGCTACCCGACTCGTGCCTTCAGACTGAGCCTGTGAAGCTCTCCTCTCAAAGAACTCTTTGTTAGATTTTGAAAAAATTTGTTTCTCTTCATCAGCAAGTGAACTTGAACTGTTCACAAACACCTTCTTCTTTGCAAACTTCTGATACTTTTTACCCCCCTGATAACCACCCGACCAACTGTTTCTGTTGTTATTATAAAAACGTGGTGGATTAACAGATTTCTTATTATAAACTCTATCTTTCTTTCGACTCAGATTATTCACTGCTGACAACTCGACTTCAACCAGATTGAAAACATTTGTCAATTTGTTCAAGTTTACATTCTCTATCGGAAACTCTGAATCCGAAAACAACCTATCTGATCCTGACATCTTGTACATGACAAGACCAGATTCATCATTTAAGTTGTTCTTGGATTTTTGTTTCGGAATGTATTTATCCAAGAAACACCCATCCTCCTCAGAAGTGTCACAATCCGGTTTTAGCACTTTGTCAACCACACTTTTCACCACATCATTTTGGACACTTTCGTCATTGGAAGACGTGAACGTGACATCAATGTTCTCAGGAAGTTTAACTTCAGTTTCTTCCTCAAGTTCAACCAAACTAGATTGCTTTTTCGTGTAGTTATCCAAAACTGGCAGTGGAACTTTGTGAAAACCTACACCCGTTCCATCAGAAAACACATCTTCGCCAGCTTTGTTTTTCCCTATGGGTTTGGGAACAATATGCTGCAAAACAAAGCTTGCTGAGCTATAGCTGTTTAACTTCAACTGAATTCATTCGTTTTCAATTTCAGCTTCTTGAACTTTGAGTTTCAGTTTAGCAATTTCATCCAGTTGTTCGTTAATTGATTCTTCTTTTATTCTTACCACAGCTCTTAGATGTTCATTTTCTTTATATGTTTTGCCATTTCGATCATCACTATCTTTCACAATGCTTTTAAGTTTTTCAAACTTTTCAGAAATCTGACGGTTTTCAAGAACTAATTTTTCATTTTCACATTTAACTTTTTCATGTTCAATTTTATCAGTTTCAATTTGAGCCATTAATTCTTTAATCCGTTCAGTTGAAGCTTTTTCGGTTTTGTCACGACCGAGAATCTGATCCTCAACGCTTTTAACTTTCGTTGTCAGATTCTTAATTTTCTCACTGTTTAGGTACGTGACAGTGCTACAAAAATTGCATTCTTTGGTGCAGTTTTTGCAGTCAACATTTCCGTCGATCTTTTTACCTGACGCATTTGTTGACGCATTTGGACCGACCTGGCCCTTTGACTCAGTCACAGAATTAGAGTCTACCTCAAGTGCTTTCGCGGCCAGCACTTTGTCAGCCATCTTTCCCAGGTTCTCTGCTGTCAACTCCTGCGTAGTATCAATCAAGCCAGTATCAATCTGCTTTGCTTTTTCGAACTCTTCTTTTTCTTTCTTCTCTTTCTCTTCTTTCTCCTCTTTCTCCTTTCTCTCTTTTTCTTTTTCTTCTTCAATCATCTTCTCTGTTGGTGTTCCCCACCACTTGTGCTGCCAGTACTCATCATCCTCTTTTATCTCCTTGATGATAGCTTCCATATCGAGTGTGCTGTCATCAATCGCAATGTTTCCATACCGATCAAGATAGCATTCTCTGTCTGGATCCCATCTATTTGCTCTTCTTGCTTCCAGATAAATGCGAGAGATCTTCAAGATTCTGTTTTCAGCAATCATTTTTCGATAACAGTACTTCTGCTCGTCAGTACGATTATCTTTCCACGGAATTGGTTCATCATCATTCGCCATGAATGCGTAACCAACCGCATCTTCTTCCTGTAACACTTCCTTACTCCAATCGTACCCCTCATCATCGTCAATCACAGCTAGAGCCCTTGATTTGTCTCTGTTATCTTCAGTCTGCTTCAATCTCGGCGGCTCGGATTTATTTTGATGATAGATTGCCTTTTTGTAGTAATCATCTCGAAATGGATTCTCCGACTCATCAGCGTATGCATTTCTACATTCCTGCTTGAAGTGACCCTTCTGCTTACACTTAAAGCACGTCACCTTGGATTTTTCGAACCCCAACTTTGTAGACGGACCACCGATTGTTTTTCTCCCAGTAATCTCCATGAGGCGTTGTGCACGTCGAACTGCACTTGCCATCGCCCAACGAATGTCGATCAGTTCCATTTCTTCGGGATCTATCTGATCGTAATCTTCTTTCGTCAGATTTGTATTCCCGATCTTACCAGCCACCAACCCTTCATATGATTCCAACACAGATGCCAAGAAAACCATCTGTTGCTTAGCCGACTCCTCATCAAAATTCTGTGCGTTCTTCAAATCTATCGCGATGTTGCAAGAAAACTTTGCATCAGAACGATTTACAGAAGATGTAGACCCACTGTGATAACCACTGTGACTTCCGCTGCTTGGACTGCTTTGACTTTCTTTTTTTGCTGAAGAAACATTCTTAGCAGAAAATGCAGTTTTCGGAGAAGTAGCTTTCGGCATCAAGCTTTTCGGATAGTACAAATCCAGGTTTTGCTGATAAGATGAGTGATTAACTTTGTATGTTTTCTTTAGCTCTAGCTCATGACTTTCAAGTCTCTCAATCACCAAATCTGGAGTCAACTGTTCAGGAGCAATAGTGTTCTTCAACATCAGTGCGTAATATCTCCAATCCACTTCATCTAGTAATGAATCAAACAGTTTGTCAGCAAGTTCTTCATCAGAATACGTGATCTTATGTCGTGCAAGTTCCAGCTTCAGATGACCGAACCTTTCAATCATTTTGCAAACCGATTCATTTTTAAGACAACCAAACATGTCAAACTCTTTTCTAAGAAGTTTCGTTTTATTTTTTACAATCTCTTTACTTCCTAGACACTTCTTCTTGAGTTTTTCCCATAAATCTTTTGCATTGGAGTAGTCTATCAACGAAATGATGTCTTCCCGCACCGACTGAAACAGTAAAGCCACACACTTTTGCTCGGCTACAAATCCTTCAATTTCTTCAGCTGATCTCAATGCTTCACCATTCTTCTTTCCATTTGCATATCCATTTTTCATACTTTTCCAACTTGCAAATGCGAAAGCCATCAACCAGTCTTCGAATTTTGTTGACCACCTACTATAGTCTTCTATAGCCATCAGCTTCGGAGGTTTGTTGAATGTACCAAATGCAGTCTCCGACTCCCAAGCTTCTTTCTTTTTCTCTTTCGGTGGATCCTCATTCGTATTGCTCGAAGACGTATCATTGTTTCCGGAACTTCCCGTGAATGCGTACATTTCGCTGAACGGATTCATGAAAATATCATCCATTTTGACTGTACCTGCAAAATCAACCGACGCTTAGAAAAATTTTTCGAAATTTTTGAACAACACGACACAAAAGCGAATCTATCTGTGAATGACAAATAAGCGGATCTATGTGGTTCAAATATGCGAACCAAATAAGCGAACCGTTCGAGCGAACCAGAACAATGTTAGTTCGAGCGGACCAGGTAATACTCTAAAAGCGAACCACAGTATGTCCGTTCAAGCGAACCTATAACTGTCCAAATAAGCGGACCGTAAAAGCGAACCCAGCAATTGAACAAAAAGCGGACCAGAAATGTACGTTCGAGCGGACCTGTATGTGTCCGTTCGAGCGAATCTTTCAAATTTTGTCCAGAAAAGGGAACCTCTTGTTCGTAAAAGCGAATCAAAGTTTTTACCCTGTTTTAATCATTTTTAGTTCGAGTTTTAGCCTGAAACTTTCTAGGATTTGTTATTAGTATGTTTTACATGTTATACTCAATTTTCAGACAATTTCAACCGTAGGAACTACTGTAAACCGAAAAAGTATGAGAGAAAGTGAGTAGAAAAGAGAGATTTCTGCAGATATAAGCTGTAGTAGTATGAACTCCTCGTCCTGAGCTCTGATACCACTTGTTGGACCGTTGTATTGACCCGAAAAGTCAGTCAAGGTAGCTCATCATCATATATAAAGGCGGAATCAGTATATATGATGTTACAACAGCTTGTCCTTTCAATTCCACTGCTTTTATAGCTTTCTGAGATAATTTTGACAGAGTTTCGTTCCAAAAGCACATACCCTTGATGAGATCCGCTCCAACTGACCTCCTATTTATAGACTAGGGTGGTTCGCTTATATGACTGTCCTATAAGCGGACCTACAACATTGCACCATAAGCGAACCTATCAAAGAACCCTATGAGCGGACCTACCTCTATCATGTTCATAAAAGCGAACCTATTACAATAAAACATGATTTTGACTATCTAGACCCTCTGTTGACCTAACTTGACCTAAGACTTCACGTAGACGTAGTCAACAGACATCCTATGCATCAACATACTTCTCAGCCATCGGTGGTTCCAGATGTTCAATATGTGGGTGGACCAAAAGGAGTGCACTATGGATCAACAATGGTGACTTAGCCATCAGGCTCATATTTCCAGCCAGCAGGATCCTACCCTCAGCATATGGGACCCTTCATGAATTCGGGAGGATACTCAGGAGCGCAGCAGATTCAAGGAACCTCCTTTGTTCCAGGATCATCCCAGGTTCAAGGATCCTCCTTTGTTCCAGGATCATCCCAGGTTCAAGGATCCTCCTTCGTTCCAAGATCATCCCAGGTTCAAGGATCCTCCTTTGTTCCAGGATCATCCCAGGTTCAAGGATCCTCCTTTGTTCCTGTTGGTGCAGTTGTCTGTCGACTACATCTTAGTTCGAGTCTTAGGCTAGGGCTGATTGTATAGTGAACGGAAATCGAGAAATCATGATTTAGTGATAGGTCCGCTTATGTGTCACTCATGATAGGTCCGCTTATATGGACAAATCATGTAGGTCCGCTTATACGGACATAGGAGGTCAGCTTTTATGTCAGGTCCGCTTATACGGACATGGTAGGTCCACTTTTATGTCAGGTCCGCTTATACGGACATGTCCGTATAAGCGAACCCATATGTCTATATATAGGGGTGTCATATGAGCGGATCAGTGTGTGTTTTTGAAGGTGTAACGGCGAAGCCCTGCCGATTTGTCTCCAGAACGTGTATAATTGTCAATTGATCAATAAACGAGACGTTAAATAGTGAAGTCAAGCTTTACGAAGACCGAATCAATGAATTCCGCCTCTGATTCTGTCTAAGCGCTCTTCTGATCGACTCGTCAGGTCGTCAAACATTCCTACAAGTGGTATCAGAGCAATTGGTAGGATCGGATTGCGACCTAAACGAGTCGTTCGGAAGAGCTCAAATCCGTTTCAGAGGCGGAAACAAGGAAACGGACGTGTACACAGCTTGAATCACACTTTAAACCTCTTGTATATTGATTTTACAGCGTTTACATTGACAAGGAACACCGGCAATACCTCGGTATCAGATCTGAAAGTCGTTACAAATGAAATGAACTAACAACCTATTTATACTAATGCAGGTTCGCTTATAAGACATCACCATGATGTTGAATGCAGTTTTAATGACAAAACAAAAAGCAATAAACTTCTACATCGAAGAAAGTGCTAAGTGGAAGCAAGAGTTGGAAACGGAAAAAATCGAGAATGAGAGAATTAGACGATTATTGCAAAGTTATTCTAGTTCTGATTATCTCATTGATCGCATTTACCCAACTGTTGCAAGTATGGAAGCTTTCAAAGATGAGAAGCTTAAAGACAAGAAAGACTGTGGTAAGAAATCGACTGTTAGTTACAACAAATGTCCGCCTCCGATTTGGGATGGTTATTCACCTAGGAGACCAAATGAGGAGCAATTGGAAAAAGCAGTCAATATAAAGCTTAAAACCGACACAACTGACGCTTTACCAGATAACATAGATGTCACGTATACCTCGTCCGATACTGATCATGAGTCTGTACTAGTCAAAAAGGTGGTCGATCAGGTGTTGGATACTGATGAGGAGTCTGAGTCGAAATCTGGGTTTGGAAAGTCAAAGTCGTCAGTCAACAGTCAAAATTCGTCGGATAAACGGTCTTATAGTAAAGAATTTTTATTATCAAAGGCAGATTTGAATGATGAAACATTCGAAGTTGTGTATACTTTGAATGGTTCGGACAAATTATATTACAATTAAGAATTCCCAATAATGAGTATTAAAACGGAACTAATAAACAAAACTTTCAAACTAATAGAGGTTAATATTCCAGAACTAAAAGTTTTGAAAAGTTTTGAAAAATCTAAAAAATACACTTCTAGAGTTCAGCAACGTTTAAATAAGAAAAAGGGCAACAATCCTGGTTCTGGTTTTCAAAAGAAACCTAACCAGAATCGTAGCTACAAAAAGAAAGGCCTTGGTTTTGTTCCACCAGAAAATGATAAAAATATGAAAAATTCTAAAACAAAATCTGAATTTGTGTCAGGTGGAAGTGCTGAGGAGGAACAGCAGAAACCATTCTGGAGACAGTCAAATAAAGAGTTTCTTGCTGAGAGAAAGAAAAAGGAGGAGCTGATATATGTTATCAAAGAGAGACTAGAACCTGTTATAGATGCAATGAAGCTGGTCACATTGCATGGAATTGCTCAAAAAGTGCCAACTCAAAACAGGAAGTTTCTCAGAAGTTGAAAGAGAAAGTTGTTGATGTTGACACACCAACCAATAGACCTAAAATTTTTGAAATTCAAAATTTGAGGTTGGTGAGTGTTCGGAAAAGAATTTTTACAAAAAGAAAGGAAAAGACAACCAGGTGTGGGTTGCGAAGAAAGGTGAAGTGAAGGTCGGCGATGAATCTGGTTCCACAAAGCCAGAAGAGCCACAGGTTGAGGAGAAAATTTCAGTGAATGATGAAGAGTTTCCATCATTGAAGTTTGAAGAAGTGAAAAGGAAAGTTGGAAAAACTGAGATTTCGAATCAGTTCTACAAAGAAAAGAATGATTTTGATGTCGAGAAAACATTCAACGGGAATGTTAAGAAGATATTTGGGAAAACGTTGAGTGGGAGAGCTAAGGGGGTAAAAGATTTTTACGCGACAAAAAAGGCAACATACAACCCTACGGCTCAAGAGCTGAAGGCCATCAAGTCTGAAAAGACTTGGATGGAAGTCTACTTCCCATAATAGTCAAAAGACTATGCCGGAGATCCCAAGTTTATATCGTGGATCAGGAATCGGCATCTTTCTAATGTTTGAACAGTTTGTTTTGAAAGATTTTGAATAGAGTTTTTTAATGTTTTTGCAGGTTGAAAGACTACGCCGGAGCTTCCAGGTTGGTAAGTGCGAAGCAGGAATCGGCATCCTGATTGGTAAAATGGTGATGTAGATGTAACATTCCTACAAAGTGGTAATCTTATTCTTACAAGTGGTATTTGTGGTTATATTTTGAGATGTTTGTATTTTTATAAGTGGTACAGAAGGCTCTTAAATGAAAATGGTAAATCAGGGACATTAATTTGTACTTGATTTACTATTCAGGGCAAGAGAAGCACAAGATGATGAACCACATCCCTGTTTTTAAAAAAAAATGATAAACCTACAAGTGATTTTTATCAACACAAACTTATTTTCCGGAAAACTTATTTTGATTAAAACAAACTTAAGTGTTTTGAAATCTAAATGAGAAAATGGTTTGTGACAGGGGGAGTTCTGATTGTTTATGTTGAAAGAATGGTGATTTGATGTGATTCAACGTCAGTTGTCAAGTTTCTGTACAGTTTGTGTTGTTTTCTATGTTTTCTAGTGGGTCTAGAGTCTAGTAGTTTTCAAATTTCCTTTGAAATGTGTTTGCATTTTAGGGGGAGTAAGAAATTTTAGAAAATCCAAAAACATTAGAAAATTTGAAAAAGCCAAAAACATGATAAAATTCAAAAATGAGTTTTGTTGCGAAAAAGAGGAAATGATAGTACATCAGTGGACTATCATGACACGCTAAAGAAATGTAAAGTTAAAATGTGATAAACAATCTTACTGCGGATGTGTCAGTAGATTTTCGCACATTTAGTAAATTGAAACGAGATATAAATCTAAATTCAAACTTGCTTGATTCGTGGGTAACTATTCTTGGATATATGGGTAACCCCCGAAATCTTGTTTGAAAGGTCCCGTATTCTGAGATACTAGGTCTTTATACTCAGTGATATCTGGGGTATTATCCCGGGACTTCTGCTGAATGGAAGTTCTGACCTAGTCCCCGGATAATACTTTCTGCTAAAGCTTTGAAACATAAGCTTCGCCCTCAGCAAATCGATGAAACAATAAAATTGATAGTCATTGCTGTTGTAAAAAAGATCCTCTAAAGGGGACCCACCAAAAGTCGAGCCGTCATCTCTCTGCTGAACGGAAGTTCTGACCTGAGCTCTCACGGTTTCGCACCTAACCCCTTTACAGATATCATCTGTGGTATACTCACCTGTAAGACTGAATATTTGGGATCTGGATACAGGAGTATATTCAAGTGGAGTGATACACAATTAAGTTTAAGTCTCTAAAACATTAATATTGTATCTCAAATCGATTGAAATCTGTGTGAGAATTTAAGTGGACAAACATACTGACAATCTAGGTAAATTGTTTAAAGCTTAAAATGAAATCAAGCTTAACGGTGTTGGTGATTTGTCTCATAAACTGATATGATCCTCTTGCACAAACTCACAAAAATATTGTTTGTAAATATTTCATTTCTGTATGTTTTTGTTTACTAGTAGTGTCAGGTAATATCTCTAAGAAAATCCAAAAAGATTTTAGTGTGTTTTTAGCATAAATTTTGAAAATGTCAAAAAGATTTTCGGCAACTGATGTTGGAAAACTGATTTTCAAAATTCTGAGTGCTAAACATGATGAGCAGCATTTGAGGGGGAGTGTTTGTGTAAATCTAACTATTTTCGTTAAATCTAACCTTCTTCAAGTGGTTCATCATAGTCATTTGAGAGAAAGTCTGAGTTGTTGCAATTATATGTTTGTTTAGTGGATATGAGAGTCAAATGTTGGTGCAGAGTTATTTGAAACATTTGTGAAAGAAATTTATTTCAGGGTTGAGATTGTGCAGGTAGCCAGGTTTCGATTTATGAAGATCTCTGTTGGAGCCAGGTTGATCGATCCTGAAAGAATGAGTAGAGTCAGATTCTGATCCTGAAAATCATGTTTATCGTTGAGGCTAATGAACTTAAGGAATCAAGAGATCTGATCAAGAGAATTAGAGTATTTTAAAGCCAGACAACGATCCTGAAGATGTTACTGAAGAACAAAAGAATGCCAGTAAATCGAGAAGGGGAGTCTGAAGATTGAAAGAAGATAAAGCCCAGAGACTGATCTAGACTGAAGATATGAAGACATAGATTCGCTGTCATGGTGTGTTGGCGACTCCATCAACATCTAAGGGGGAGTCTGTTAGTGCACTACATCTGTTGATTGCGTCTAGGTGTCTAGAATCAGGTCTTATATCGTATTGTATAGCATAGGGCACGTTTTACGAGAAAACATGTGTTTGTATGGGTTGTATAGACTAGGTTCGCTCATATGGACATAGGGTGTTAGGTTCGCTTATTTGGCAGGCTGGTCCGCTTATGTGGACATGTCTGGTCCGCTTTTATGGTCTTGTGACACATAAGCGGACCCAACTGCCTATATATAGGGTTGTTTGAGCGAACGTTAGTAGTAGTTGTTGAATTCCACGCCGAAGCTCTGCCGGTGTGAAGATTGAGCTGTAAAACGTTTCAAATCAATAAAACAAGCAGTTAGGAGGAAGAACAAGCTATATCTACTTGCATTTCTTATTTTTCCGCATCTGAAACGCAAGAGACAACCTCTGAACGACTCGTTCGGGTCAGCAAACGATCCTACAGTTCCAGGATCATCCCAGGTTCAAGGATCCTCCTTCGTTCCAGGATCATCCCAGGTTCAAGGATCCTCCTTTGTTCCAGGATCGTCCCAGTTTCAGGGATCCTTCCAGATGCCAGGATCCTTGAGGAGTTTGCAAACAGATGTCCATCAGGGAGATTTTATTCCGATGCAGACCATTGCTTCTACTGGCCCTTCGGTCATTCCAGAGCCTCAACAATATGGGTTCACATTTGGTGTTCCTAATTCGAACCCGATGGGAGGTAACACTTTTAATAATTCTCTTACCACTAACCATGGATTCATGCAGGATACAGGTATCAATCACGCCATGGCCAGGGAATTGCAAAAGTTGAAGGATATGATATCAAGTGTTCCAGGAGTGGTCAAACCTATCCCGGAAATGGCAGATGGGATCCATAAGATATCTCGTTTTGCGCCACCAATCTGTGATGCTGAGATACCCAAGAGGTTCCACGTACCAACCATGAAACTATATGATGGTTCAACGGATCCTGAAGAACATGTAGCACAATACCGGGGGAGGATGGAGATCAATCCAACACCAGAAAGGTTAAAGGAAGCATGTCTGTGCAAAGGATTTGGATCCACTCTTACTGGATCAGCTCTCAAATGGCTGCTAAGTCTTCCCCCTTACTCTATTACCTCATTTGTAATCTAGTTAACCTATTTAATAATCAGTTTTCTTGTAGTAGAAAATTTGAACGATTAACTAGTGATCTATATAGGATAACCCAGGGTCATAATGAATCATTAAGGGATTACATTACCAAATTTAGTAAAGAATCCTTAGACATTCCCAACTTGGATATAGTCACGGCTGTTGAAGCCTTTAAAATGGGATTACTTAGGGATTCATTGTTCTATGATGATCTTGTTATGACTCCATGCAGGAACTTAGATGAGGTAAGAACCCGGGCACTCAGGTTTATCCGGCTAGAGGATGACAAGAGGATCCAGGAGAGATTAGCAGGATCCTCAAAGCAAGAGAAACAAGGATCCTCATTCAAGAACAACAAATTCAAATCCTATAACAAATCCGATAACCAGAACGTGCATGCTGTTGATCAGGAAGAGGATGATGAGGATTATCCTCCAATTTCTGAATATTGTTTTTCTGTTGATAACAATGAACTAATCCTTGCGATGCAGAATTTAGGTGATAAAGCCAGATGGCCTAGAAAAAATGACAGATCGGCTGCAACCAAAGATAAATCAAAGTGGTATGCATACCATGAAGATTTTCGGCATCTAACAGAAGAATGCATTGCATTGAGAAAGGAAATTGGATATTTGTTGAGCAAGGGGCATCTAAAAGAGTTATTGGGGAGAAAGAAGTCAAGGACTCAGGATCCTGAAAGGATCCCAGAGAAAGCTCCAGCCCCTCCAGCGGATGCACAATTTATAAACTTTATTTCTGGAGGATCAGACATCTGTGGTACATCCTTGTCAGCAGCTAAAAGGCACGCAAAGGAAACTAAAATGGATAATGGAGAAAGACCTGTTCGAACATCAAGTGTCTCTGAAGGAAAAGTCATAACCTTTGATGAGGATGATCATGTTGATATCCAGGATCCTCATCATGATGGTTTAGTTATTTCTCTTTTCATTTCTAACCATTTTGTCCGCAGGATCCTTATTGACGGAGGAAGCTCAGTAAACATTATCCAGCTTGATGTTCTAAAGAAAATGGGTATCCCTGAATCAGATATCATACCAAGATCCTCCATGCTCGTGGGATTTAGTGGCGAAACTAAGAATACCCTGGGGGACATTAAACTCCCAATATACATAGAAGGCCTACATTCTTATCAAAAATTTTGTGTTATTGACTGTTTATCTTGTTGTAATGTTATCCTTGGCAGGCCCTGGATACACGATATGAAGGCAGTCCCATCTACCTACCATCAATGTGTGAAGCTCCCTAGTCCTTGGGGAATAGTCAAGATTGACAGTGGTCAGCAGGAGGCTAAGAACTGCTACACTTCATCAATGAAACCAGCCTCGAAGTCAAGGGAGCAATAGCAATCAAAGTATCCTCCAAGGGATGTCTTGGAGGCAAGAGAGCAGGATGTGGTAGAAATCCTCATGGATTCTGATGATCCTGAATCCAAAATCTATATCGGATCAGGGATCCTTGGCAGAATGAAAGAAGACCTCGTATCCTTCCTCAAAAGGAGGAAAACTACCTTTGCATGGAAGCATGAGGATATGACAGGTATATCTAAGGATATTATCACTCATAAACTTGGCATTGACAGGTCATTGAAACCAGTCCATCAAAAAAGGAGGAAGTTTGCACCCGAAAGAAATGCCATTATCCAGGAAGAGGTAGAGAAATTGCTCCGGGCAGGTATGATTAGAGAGGTCAAGTATCCAAGATGGTTGGCCAATGTGGTTGTTGTTCAAAAGAAAAATGGAAAGTGGAGGGTATGTGTCGATTTCACAGATTTAAATAAAGCATGTCCCAAGGATCCTTTCCCATTACCCCACATTGACTCCATGGTGGATGCAACGGCGGGTCATGAACTGTTGACTTTTATGGATGCTTCATCTGGATTTCAATAAATTCAGATGGAACCATCTGATCAAGAGGATACGGCTTTTATGACTCCAACCGGTTTATATTGTTATATTGCTATGCCGTTTGGATTAAGAAATGCAGATGCAACATATCAAAGGCTGGTGAATATGATGTTCAAGGATCAGATTGGACAAACTATGGAAGTTTACATAGATGATATGGTGGTAAAATCCATAAAAGCTGAGGATCACCTAAGGGACTTGGAGGAAGCATTCGATATCCTTGACAAATATAACATGAAACTTAATCCTTCAAAGTGTCACTTTGGTGTTAAAGCAGGTAAATTCTTAGGATATATGGTGACCAAGAGAGGCATTGAAGCTAGCCCGGAACAAATCAAAGCCTTAGTGAATACCAAGTCTCCTGCCAATGCTAAGGATGTCCAGAGGCTAACAGGCAGGATAGCAGCTTTGAACAGATTCATATCCAAATCCTCAGAAAAGTGCAAAGAATTCTATGATATCCTAAGGAAGAACAAGAAATTTGAGTGGACTGAGAAGCATGAAAATGCCTTAAGAGCTCTCAAAGATTACCTATCCTCAGCCCCGGCCTTGATGAAACCAGAAAAAGGCGATGTGCTATGCTTATATCTTGCAGTATCCTTAAAAGCAGTAAGTGCAGTCCTTGTTAAGGATCACGAAGGTACACAACATCCTGTCTATTATGTAAGTAAGATTTTACTTGATGCTGAATCCAGGTATTCACACCTTGAAAAGCTTATTCTTGCATTAATTATGGCATCTACTAAGTTAAGACATTATTTTGAAACTCATGTTATTGTTGTTAAAACTAATTTTCCAATTAAGAATGTCCTCAGGAAACCAGAGATGTCAGGAAGGATGCCTAAGTGGGCAGTGAAGCTTAGTGCCTATGATATAAGATATGAGCCTAGGACAGCCATCAAATCCCAAGCATTGGCTGACTTTGTGGCTGATTTCAGTAGTGATTTACAAAAAGAAGCTGAGTTAGAAGTCTAGCAGCTAGAGGAGACCAAGGATCCTTGGATACTCTATACTGATGGATCCTCAAATATCAAAGGCACGGGGCTTGGAATACTACTAAAATCGCCACAGGGAGACATAATACCCCACTCTATAGCTTGTGAGTTCCAAACCACTAACAATGAGGCTGAATATGAAGCCTTGATTGCTGGTTTGCAAATTGCTAAGCATATGGGGATCAGGTATCTTGAGGTACATGTGGATTCGTTGTTAATCACTAATCACTTTAATGGATCATATGCTGTTAAAGGTGAAAAACTAACTAAATATTTAGAGATAGTCAAAGAGTTGGCACTCTCTTTTCTTTCCTTTAGTTTGACACAGGTACCAAGGGAAGAAAACACAGAAGCTGATGCATTGGCTAACTTAGGATCATCCTTGAAGATCCCGGAGGATATAAGTATCCCTATTATCCATATCTTGGCTCCTGCCATAGAGGATCATGTGGCCATGGAAATAGGAGAGGATTCTGCAATTATCCCTAGTGAGGATACTCAATCTTATTCAAGATCAGGATCATGGATCTCACCAATCATGAGATACCTACAACACGTATGGGAGAAAACCCTAGGACTTTCAAAATTAAGGTATCTCAATTCACAATCTTAAATAATATGTTGTACAAGCGATCTCTTGCAGGACCATATTTAAGATGCATTGAGGATCCTGAAGTCCAAGAAGTTTTAAAAGACTTCCATGAAGGAGATTGTGGAAACCACACTTGGGGCAGGGCACTGTTCTCAAGGATCCTAAGGACAGGATACTACTGGCCAACTATGAAAAGGGATGCTGTGGAATATGCTAAGAAGTGTGATCCTTGTCAGAGACACAGAAATATCCTTCATCAGCCGGCTGAATTTCTACATCCTATATCCTCCTCTTGGCCATTTATGAGATGGGGCATGGATATAGTTGGTAAGCTCCCTAAGGCACCTGGTGGAAAAGTGTTCATGCTAGCCATGACTGATTACTTCTCCAAGTGGATAGAAGCTGAAGCTTTTGCCCAAGTCAGAGAAAAGGAAGTTATATCCTTCATTAAAAGAAATATTATAACTAGATTTGGTATTCCTTCTGAAATTATATGTGATAATGGTTCCCAATTTATTAGGGGCAGAACTACTAACTTTTGTGACAGCTGGGGGATTAAGATGATAACATCAACACCAGTCCACCCACAAGCTAATGGTCAAGCAGAATCATCCAACAAGATCATCATCAACAATTTGAAGAAGAAGCTTGGATCCAAGAAAGGGAAATGGGCAGAAGAATTACCTTATGTGCTTTGGGCTGATAGGACAACCCCCAAGAACGCTACAGGCCAGACTCCATTCTCTTTAGTATTTGGGGCAGAGTCAGTGATCCTAACAGAAATGGTGGTTCCAACTGCTAGAACAAGTACCCGTGATCCTGAGGAAAATGATGAGAACTTGGCTCAAGACCTGGATACCATTGAAGAAATCAGGGATCTAGCTAGGATAAGGATGGCCAGTTATCAACAAAGAATAGCTGGTGCTTACAACAAAAATGTCAGGATCAGGAAGTTTCAAGTTGGAGATATGGTATTGAGGAAAGCATTCCAGAATACCACCAATCCTGCTGATGGAAAGTTGGCACCGAAATGGGAAGGCCCTTATTTGATTGAAGCTGAAGCAGGAAAGGGGGCATATAGATTGCTGACCATGGAAGGTGATTTGTTACCAAGAGCTTGGAATGTTGTCCACTTGAAGAAATATTTCATGTGAGCAGGATCCTCATGGCATAGATGATCCTTACATTAGGGGTATCCTTGAAGGATCCTTAAAGCATCAATGATCCTTACTCTGGTAATGTCCTAATCTTGAACTATTTCATTTCCTTATTTTCTCATATAAGGATAAGGATCATGTGTCCTTTATCCTTCTCTCACAAGATTTTGAGTTTTGAAAGTTCAGGAATCCTTAGCAAAGCGTTTATTATCTACAGAAGCAATCCAGCTCCTTGGGTTTAACCCCAGTTATTTGGGCTTGACCCCAGTTCCGCCTGTAGCGCATGATGATCCTGGTATAGTTCAAGGCAGTGGGACCAGTACTCACTTTAGGGGCTTATAATTCCATTGTACTGGCTATACCTAGGATCCTACGTATAATGGTAGACGTACCATACATCCACTCCTAAGGTTTCTAACGTTTTCACGTTGGCTAAGGTTTTGGCATTGTCATGTCACTAAGCTTGGATAGTCGCCAGTTAGGGCCATACTCCAGTTCACATACGATCCTTGGGCTTGTCCCCAGTTATCCTTGGGCTTGTCTCCAGTTATCCTTGGGCTTGTCCCCAGTTATCCTTGGGCTTGTCCCCAGTTATCCTTGGGCTTGTCCCCAGTTATCCTTGGGTTTATCCCCAGTTGCTAACTCTTGTCTTATATTGGCTTAGTCCCAAGTTATGCTCTATTTCAGGTCCTTGAAGTTAAACAACTAGGGATCCTCGATCCTTACTCCTCTCTAAGGTTTATCTTATAGTTATCCTGATTATGGTTAGGATCCTAACTTGGATCCTCAGGTATGATCCTTAACTATTTTTAATTCTATTCATTGTTTATTCAAATAACCCTTATACTTTGACAACTGAACTTATGATCCTTAAAACAAATACTACTTTTTGGGATTTTTCAACTATAGGATATTTGATCATGGATCATATCCTAAATGTTTTCAATCTGACTTATTCAAAATTGCTTATTTAATAAGTGTACATTAAAACAATTGAGAATTAAAGGAACCAAAAGGATAATAACTCAGGATAAACGACAAAAGATTAAGATTTTATTTATTAACAAAGAGACTAACCCTCCAAAGGTTGTCAAAATTACCTACCCCGAGCATCTACCAGCAATACGTGGCCCGTCCACTAGGGTAGGTAAAGGGTGTCCATGATAATAGGTTCAAAGTAGTGCAGGAATATAAAGGCGGCAGGATCACAATGGCTTCATCCCCCAAACAGAGGATCCCTCCACCATTTGCAATCCTGCCTATTGTCTGAAGGATCCTAGATCCTTAATCCTAAAAACTATTGTTCGAAATACAAACCATTAAATTGTTCAACAAACTACCATCAAAAAAAATATTGGGCTCCGGCTATGTCTAGAAGTTTCCTTCATCGCCCAATCATGCAGCCTAGACCTTCACTGCATCACCACCTCCGGCTCCACTTGCTTCACCACCTTCACCCTTGCCTCAAGCCTCAATGGTAAGGATCTCTTTAGCCTCTTATTCATCCTCCAGCTCATCCAGCCTAGCCTTCCAGCCCTCCACATCCAAGGTGCTCTTGTCAAAAGCAGGATCCTGAGCTTCCAGGGCCATTTGCAGCTTGGTCTTGTACATTGCTATGGCGGCGGAGACCTTGGCATCCTCGGTGATCTCGTGCCTCTCGTAGTCAAAGTTAATCAACACCTTGGCCGTCTCGTTTCTGGCATTCTGGAGATCCTTTTGAAGATCAGCAATCTTGAGGTCCTTTATGTAACATCCGTCAAAAACGGATACCCAAAAATCCGACCCGTATTGAAATTCGGATCCTAAACCTTGAACCTCAAAAAAAAAATTCGCGAATTAATGTACCGTTGAAAGATTTTTTTTCGTTCTTTTAATATTCAATATAATAATTATTCATTGATTTAGTTAATCAATTAATTAAAAGAAAATTTGTATAGTTAGTTCCGTTAGCTTTTAACGAGCTTTAAGGATTATGTAACTTAACCGAGTTAACTAATGTAGTTAGTTTATTTGATATTAGAAATGAGTTTTGGTTAACTAAGTTATAACTTAAACTAACTAATTAATGGAACCTTCTAAAGTCTAGGGACTACTTATGCATATATTGAAATTATAACAAAACACAGGACGTTGAATTCTTTCCAAATTTGCCGCCACCAACAGTTGCCAGCGGAGATTTACTTGTCAACTCCTATCCCCCTATCCTTTTTCTTGATTGGAGTAATTTAAACTTTTCAATTTCTTTATACGTGTTTCCAAATTTCATAACAATCAAGAACATAATTCGATCCTTTTTACGCGTTTCAGTTCTTTACAATCAATCCCCCCAAATCACCTCCTCATTCTTTCCTTTCAATCGAAACCTTCCATTTACCAGCCAATCGATCCGTAATCATATCCGATTTCCATAAATTCGACACCTTACCATAATGTACGAGACTTGTAGCATGCTATATATACGACACCGGTACACAGCCTCAACGCCACACAACATCACAATACCTTTCGTAGCACCCAAACGTTGTCGGAGTCGGTCGCAACCCACGGGAGAAACAAAGCTCGCCGGAAAGCTCTAGTTTCGCCAGAGAACGGACATACCATCGGAGGAACTAACGGAGCCGGCCGAAAGGTGTACGTCGCGACCTTTTGCTTTGATACACTCTGTCATCTTGCTATCTTCTTCTTCTTTCCTTTAAATCATTGTTGAAATATGCTGGTTGTTCAACGTTATAAGTTGTACAGAAGACGTCGGAGATTCACGACCGGAGTACGCGGACTCGTCTTCGAAACTCACGGCTATCTCGTCTTGTTCGGTATACCTTTCTTCGCCTCTTAATCATTTGGTTTATCCTATCATTAAAAACATCATCAATTGACTCACGAACATAAACAATAACTTGTATGAACATGGTTCTGTTGATTGCATATTATGAAGAAGATGAGTAAATCGATTAAGTTTAAATGAAATAAAGACCAACACAAAACACATCTGCTAGTTTGGCTAAATTGTTGTCTGATGTTGTTGGATCAAACACAGAGGTCACGGGTTCGACCCGACCGACCCCTGTTTTTTTTCGTTGTATATTATATTTTTTTTAAACCAAACTGATTCATGAAGAAATCAAATATCTTTATAAGTTTTGGCCCATTTTTTTGGGGGTTTCATATTGTTAAAAAAATCCATTTGTTGTTACCTTTTAAAAATTCTTTATGATAACCGTTAATATTTTTTTTTTTAAATCTTTGTCTTTTTAAATGAAATGATAACTTCTGTTTTCATTTTTTTTAATATCTTAAATAACCATGATTCGTTTTATATATAATACTTATATAAAATTCAATGTAACAACGAGATAAATTATAATATCCGATCCGCAAACCTTAAATATTAGGAACCTTATTTAACGAGTTCGTACACGTATTCATATCTAGGTTAATCACTTTTGTTCAACTCTCTTGGATTCTACATTTTACTCGTGCGTTCCTTTACAAGAAAACGCAACGCAAATCAAGGTGAGTATACATGACCCATTTTCTATTTTCCACTTTTGGGTGCAATATGTATTCTATATCAAACATCACAATCACATCAAACATTTTGTGCACACTCTATCCTTACTCTATGTGATACATTTTAATCATGTTAGACATGTTATGCTATTGTAAACACTCATGACTATGTGTTCATTAACTTTGCAAGCCTCCCCTAACAATGGTAGCGCTATAGGTTGAGAAACGCCCCTCCTGTTCTATGAGCAGGTATTGTTAGGTCAAACTATGTTAAAACCACCCTGTAGACTTTGGGTTGGACACTTTAATTGCGTTAAACTTTGGTTTGGACACGTAGAGTAACATCGTTTCGAGTATACTGTTAACATGATATTGTATTTCACATTTGGATATGAGCAACATTTTAAACACGTACTATGCTATGTATGAAAACTTGTATACTCGCCAACATGCTTTTGTTGACTTTATTTTAATACATATTGCAGGTTGATTGATCAAGATACAAGAAAACAAGCTAGGATGGCTTAGAAACTCATTCTAGAAATAAACTATTGTTTGAATTTATATTTGGATGTTTGAAACTTTGCATTACCCTTTAGTTTTAATAAAATGATTTAATTCATATTGTCACATTTAGTGTTATGTTGTTTTGAGCAATTTGTACGTCTCATCCCGATGTTTCCGCCATCGGTTGGGGTGTGACAGATTGGTATCAGAGCCATAACTATAGGGAATTAGGTAGGATTGCATTACTTTGCCTTGCCTATAGTAGGAGTACTCTGATACCAGATTGGTATCAGAGCCATAACTATAGGGAATTAGGAATGCCTTGCCTAGTCTATAGTTTAGGAGCTTTCTCACTATGTGTTGCTTAAAACAACTTCCTTGCTACCTCACTTGCTTCTCTCTATTCTTTTGGACTTCTAATATACATGCCTTTCCTAAGGCTAACACAATACACGTTTGGAAGACACTCTTACAACACAATCGAAATGACTTATCAAGATAGGGGTGATTCCCACACTTGGTGATGATTTTCACTCAGCTATACTTTGATTTTTGCACGAAATCTACCCTCAAGTTAGGAGTGATATCCAAACCTTGAAGGGAATTTCCATTTCACACTCTAGTGGACCCTTATCTTTTGATAAGTACCAACCACGTTAAGGGTACGATGTTATCAAGTTAGAGGTGAAACTCACATCTTGTTAACTAGTCCCACTCCTCGATTTTCAATCTCGCCAAAGTTTCGATTTTCCCAATCGATTAAGGACGTGTAGTAACTGGAAGGACAAATATCGTTAATCGCTTCTCGATGAGAGTATTTGTCTATTAGGCCAAAGCACGTTCCCTTAATTCGAAAAGGACTTCGATTTACTTTGGAATAGTCATATGTTACGTTCCGTGACAATCCATGTTTTATGTGCAATCTCTTTTATGCTATCTCAATTTTCATGTGTTTTACATTTATATCATTTTAATCTAATACATGCATGCTAGTATGTTATACTGGATTCGTGATTACTGGGTTATTCTTATGTGATGAACTTGTCCTTTAACCCACACCTTAACATGTATAGCACTATGCGTAGTGCTATAGGAGTAGCGCCCGCCCGTATTCTAGTGGTCATGTTAAATTAACAACATTACACCCTCTTCGTTGCGACGATGTTGGGTAGTCAACTTTGCGGTACACGATGGGTTGACATGTTTATTCACATGCCAGTGATACGTTAATCTTGTTAACTAAGTGTGTCATGTGGATTGTTCTAAATTTTATGCTAATATCATCAAGATAGGAGTGATTTCCTTACCTTGACGATTAGCTTTGCTCAATTTTCAACTTCACCAATGAGCTAGGGGTGATTTCCTTACCTCAGAGGTAGTTGCCAACTCTTTTTCGTTATCAATGAAACTTTATATTTCAACGTTACTTTCATTTCAAGCTTGGAGGCACGTTACACACTATCTTCGCAATCTAAAACAAATAATGATAATCTCTCATGAACGAACTTAATTTACGATGCTTTCATTATCTATGTTACACTACGTGAAATTTATGTCAAACTAATTGAACCTTTTGTATGCTATGTGAAACTATATGTTATGTGACGCATTCATGAAAACAATTTTCCTTAAACAAAACATTATGACCAAGTCTCATCTATCCTCTCTTTCGAATCTTTAAATATCATCTTTTCAAAATTCTTCCTCTTAGATTTTGAGGACGAAATCTCCTAAAGTAGGGGAGACTGTAACATCCGTCAAAAACGGATACCCAAAAATCCGACCCGTATTGAAATTCGGATCCTAAACCTTGAACCTCAAAAAAAAATTCGCGAATTAATGTACCGTTGAAAGATTTTTTTTCGTTCTTTTAATATTCAATATAATAATTATTCATTGATTTAGTTAATCAATTAATTAAAAGAAAATTTGTATAGTTAGTTCCGTTAGCTTTTAACGAGCTTTAAGGATTATGTAACTTAACCGAGTTAACTAATGTAGTTAGTTTATTTGATATTAGAAATGAGTTTTGGTTAACTAAGTTATAACTTAAACTAACTAATTAATGGAACCTTCTAAAGTCTAGGGACTACTTATGCATATATTGAAATTATAACAAAACACAGGACGTTGAATTCTTTCCAAATTTGCCGCCACCAACAGTTGCCAGCGGAGATTTACTTGTCAACTCCTATCCCCCTATCCTTTTTCTTGATTGGAGTAATTTAAACTTTTCAATTTCTTTATACGTGTTTCCAAATTTCATAACAATCAAGAACATAATTCGATCCTTTTTACGCGTTTCAGTTCTTTACAATCAATCCCCCCAAATCACCTCCTCATTCTTTCCTTTCAATCGAAACCTTCCATTTACCAGCCAATCGATCCGTAATCATATCCGATTTCCATAAATTCGACACCTTACCATAATGTACGAGACTTGTAGCATGCTATATATACGACACCGGTACACAGCCTCAACGCCACACAACATCACAATACCTTTCGTAGCACCCAAACGTTGTCGGAGTCGGTCGCAACCCACGGGAGAAACAAAGCTCGCCGGAAAGCTCTAGTTTCGCCGGAGAACGGACATACCATCGGAGGAACTAACGGAGCCGGCCGAAAGGTGTACGTCGCGACCTTTTGTTTTGATACACTCTGTCATCTTGCTATCTTCTTCTTCTTTCCTTTAAATCATTGTTGAAATATGCTGGTTGTTCAACGTTATAAGTTGTACAGAAGACGTCGGAGATTCACGACCGGAGTACGCGGACTCGTCTTCGAAACTCACGGCTATCTCGTCTTGTTCGGTATACCTTTCTTCGCCTCTTAATCATTTGGTTTATCCTATCATTAAAAACATCATCAATTGACTCACGAACATAAACAATAACTTGTATGAACATGGTTCTGTTGATTGCATATTATGAAGAAGATGAGTAAATCGATTAAGTTTAAATGAAATAAAGACCAACACAAAACACATCTGCTAGTTTGGCTAAATTGTTGTCTGATGTTGTTGGATCAAACACAGAGGTCACGGGTTCGACCCGACCGACCCCTGTTTTTTTTCGTTGTATATTATATTTTTTTTTAAACCAAACTGATTCATGAAGAAATCAAATATCTTTATAAGTTTTGGCCCATTTTTTTGGGGGTTTCATATTGTTAAAAAAATCCATTTGTTGTTACCTTTTAAAAATTCTTTATGATAACCGTTAATATTTTTTTTTTTAAATCTTTGTCTTTTTAAATGAAATGATAACTTCTGTTTTCATTTTTTTTTAATATCTTAAATAACCATGATTCGTTTTATATATAATACTTATATAAAATTCAATGTAACAACGAGATAAATTATAATATCCGATCCGCAAACCTTAAATATTAGGAACCTTATTTAACGAGTTCGTACACGTATTCATATCTAGGTTAATCACTTTTGTTCAACTCTCTTGGATTCTACATTTTACTCGTGCGTTCCTTTACAAGAAAACGCAACGCAAATCAAGGTGAGTATACATGACCCATTTTCTATTTTCCACTTTTGGGTGCAATATGTATTCTATATCAAACATCACAATCACATCAAACATTTTGTGCACACTCTATCCTTACTCTATGTGATACATTTTAATCATGTTAGACATGTTATGCTATTGTAAACACTCATGACTATGTGTTCATTAACTTTGCAAGCCTCCCCTAACAATGGTAGCGGTATAGGTTGAGAAACGCCCCTCCTGTTCTATGAGCAGGTATTGTTAGGTCAAACTATGTTAAAACCACCCTGTAGACTTTGGGTTGGACACTTTAATTGCGTTAAACTTTGGTTTGGACACGTAGAGTAACATCGTTTCGAGTATACTGTTAACATGATATTGTATTTCACATTTGGATATGAGCAACATTTTAAACACGTACTATGCTATGTATGAAAACTTGTATACTCGCCAACATGCTTTTGTTGACTTTATTTTAATACATATTGCAGGTTGATTGATCAAGATACAAGAAAACAAGCTAGGATGGCTTAGAAACTCATTCTAGAAATAAACTATTGTTTGAATTTATATTTGGATGTTTGAAACTTTGCATTACCCTTTAGTTTTAATAAAATGATTTAATTCATATTGTCACATTTAGTGTTATGTTGTTTTGAGCAATTTGTACGTCTCATCCCGATGTTTCCGCCATCGGTTGGGGTGTGACAGATTGGTATCAGAGCCATAACTATAGGGAATTAGGTAGGATTGCATTACTTTGCCTTGCCTATAGTAGGAGTACTCTGATACCAGATTGGTATCAGAGCCATAACTATAGGGAATTAGGAATGCCTTGCCTAGTCTATAGTTTAGGAGCTTTCTCACTATGTGTTGCTTAAAACAACTTCCTTGCTACCTCACTTGCTTCTCTCTATTCTTTTGGACTTCTAATATACATGCCTTTCCTAAGGCTAACACAATACACGTTTGGAAGACACTCTTACAACACAATCGAAATGACTTATCAAGATAGGGGTGATTCCCACACTTGGTGATGATTTTCACTCAGCTATACTTTGATTTTTGCACGAAATCTACCCTCAAGTTAGGAGTGATATCCAAACCTTGAAGGGAATTTCCATTTCACACTCTAGTGGACCCTTATCTTTTGATAAGTACCAACCACGTTAAGGGTACGATGTTATCAAGTTAGAGGTGAAACTCACATCTTGTTAACTAGTCCCACTCCTCGATTTTCAATCTCGCCAAAGTTTTGATTTTCCCAATCGATTAAGGACGTGTAGTAACTGGAAGGACAAATATCGTTAATCGCTTCTCGATGAGAGTATTTGTCTATTAGGCCAAAGCATGTTCCCTTAATTCGAAAAGGACTTCGATTTACTTTGGAATAGTCATATGTTACGTTCCGTGACAATCCATGTTTTATGTGCAATCTCTTTTATGCTATCTCAATTTTCATGTGTTTTACATTTATATCATTTTAATCTAATACATGCATGCTAGTATGTTATACTGGATTCGTGATTACTGGGTTATTCTTATGTGATGAACTTGTCCTTTAACCCACACCTTAACATGTATAGCACTATGCGTAGTGCTATAGGAGTAGCGCCCGCCCGTATTCTAGTGGTCATGTTAAATTAACAACATTACACCCTCTTCGTTGCGACGATGTTGGGTAGTCAACTTTGCGGTACATGATGGGTTGACATGTTTATTCACATGCCAGTGATACGTTAATCTTGTTAACTAAGTGTGTCATGTGGATTGTTCTAAATTTTATGCTAATATCATCAAGATAGGAGTGATTTCCTTACCTTGACGATTAGCTTTGCTCAATTTTCAACTTCACCAATGAGCTAGGGGTGATTTCCTTACCTCAGAGGTAGTTGCCAACTCTTTTTCGTTATCAATGAAACTTTATATTTGAACGTTACTTTCATTTCAAGCTTGGAGGCACGTTACACACTATCTTCGCAATCTAAAACAAATAATGATAATCTCTCATGAACGAACTTAATTTACGATGCTTTCATTATCTATGTTACACTACGTGAAATTTATGTCAAACTAATTGAACCTTTTGTATGCTATGTGAAACTATATGTTATGTGACGCATTCATGAAAACAATTTTCCTTAAACAAAACATTATGACCAAGTCTCATCTATCCTCTCTTTCGAATCTTTAAATATCATCTTTTCAAAATTCTTCCTCTTAGATTTCGAGGACGAAATCTCCTAAAGTAGGGGAGACTGTAACATCCGTCAAAAACGGATACCCAAAAATCCGACCCGTATTGAAATTCGGATCCTAAACCTTGAACCTCAAAAAAAAAATTCGCGAATTAATGTACCGTTGAAAGATTTTTTTTCGTTCTTTTAATATTCAATATAATAATTATTCATTGATTTAGTTAATCAATTAATTAAAAGAAAATTTGTATAGTTAGTTCCGTTAGCTTTTAACGAGCTTTAAGGATTATGTAACTTAACCGAGTTAACTAATGTAGTTAGTTTATTTGATATTAGAAATGAGTTTTGGTTAACTAAGTTATAACTTAAACTAACTAATTAATGGAACCTTCTAAAGTCTAGGGACTAGTTATGCATATATTGAAATTATAACAAAACACAGGACGTTGAATTCTTTCCAAATTTGCCGCCACCAACAGTTGCCAGCGGAGATTTACTTGTCAACTCCTATCCCCCTATCCTTTTTCTTGATTGGAGTAATTTAAACTTTTCAATTTCTTTATACGTGTTTCCAAATTTCATAACAATCAAGAACATAATTCGATCCTTTTTACGCGTTTCAGTTCTTTACAATCAATCCCCCCAAATCACCTCCTCATTCTTTCCTTTCAATCGAAACCTTCCATTTACCAGCCAATCGATCCGTAATCATATCCGATTTCCATAAATTCGACACCTTACCATAATGTACGAGACTTGTAGCATGCTATATATACGACACCGGTACACAGCCTCAACGCCACACAACATCACAATACCTTTCGTAGCACCCAAACGTTGTCGGAGTCGGTCGCAACCCACGGGAGAAACAAAGCTCGCCGGAAAGCTCTAGTTTCGCCGGAGAACGGACATACCATCGGAGGAACTAACGGAGCCGGCCGAAAGGTGTACGTCGCGACCTTTTGTTTTGATACACTCTGTCATCTTGCTATCTTCTTCTTCTTTCCTTTAAATCATTGTTGAAATATGCTGGTTGTTCAACGTTATAAGTTGTACAGAAGACGTCGGAGATTCACGACCGGAGTACGCGGACTCGTCTTCGAAACTCACGGCTATCTCGTCTTGTTCGGTATACCTTTCTTCGCCTCTTAATCATTTGGTTTATCCTATCATTAAAAACATCATCAATTGACTCACGAACATAAACAATAACTTGTATGAACATGGTTCTGTTGATTGCATATTATGAAGAAGATGAGTAAATCGGTTAAGTTTAAATGAAATAAAGACCAACACAAAACACATCTGCTAGTTTGGCTAAATTGTTGTCTGATGTTGTTGGATCAAACACAGAGGTCACGGGTTCGACCCGACCGACCCCTGTTTTTTTTCGTTGTATATTATATTTTTTTTTAAAACCAAACTGATTCATGAAGAAATCAAATATCTTTATAAGTTTTGGCCCATTTTTTTGGGGGTTTCATATTGTTAAAAAAATCCATTTGTTGTTACCTTTTAAAAATTCTTTATGATAACCGTTAATATTTTTTTTTTTAAATCTTTGTCTTTTTAAATGAAATGATAACTTCTGTTTTCATTTTTTTTTAATATCTTAAATAACCATGATTCGTTTTATATATAATACTTATATAAAATTCAATGTAACAACGAGATAAATTATAATATCCGATCCGCAAACCTTAAATATTAGGAACCTTATTTAACGAGTTCGTACACGTATTCATATCTAGGTTAATCACTTTTGTTCAACTCTCTTGGATTCTACATTTTTACTCGTGCGTTCCTTTACAAGAAAACGCAACGCAAATCAAGGTGAGTATACATGACCCATTTTCTATTTTCCACTTTTGGGTGCAATATGTATTCTATATCAAACATCACGATCACATCAAACATTTTGTGCACACTCTATCCTTACTCTATGTGATACATTTTAATCATGTTAGACATGTTATGCTATTGTAAACACTCATGACTATGTGTTCATTAACTTTGCAAGCCTCCCCTAACAATGGTAGCGCTATAGGTTGAGAAACGCCCCTCCTGTTCTATGAGCAGGTATTGTTAGGTCAAACTATGTTAAAACCACCCTGTAGACTTTGGGTTGGACACTTTAATTGCGTTAAACTTTGGTTTGGACACGTAGAGTAACATCGTTTCGAGTATACTGTTAACATGATATTGTATTTCACATTTGGATATGAGCAACATTTTAAACACGTACTATGCTATGTATGAAAACTTGTATACTCGCCAACATGCTTTTGTTGACTTTATTTTAATACATATTGCAGGTTGATTGATCAAGATACAAGAAAACAAGCTAGGATGGCTTAGAAACTCATTCTAGAAATAAACTATTGTTTGAATTTATATTTGGATGTTTGAAACTTTGCATTACCCTTTAGTTTTAATAAAATGATTTAATTCATATTGTCACATTTAGTGTTATGTTGTTTTGAGCAATTTGTACGTCTCATCCCGATGTTTCCGCCATCGGTTGGGGTGTGACACTTTAGCACTGCAACCTGTTGAAGATCAGCAATCTTGCTATCCTGATCCTCAACGTGGCTAACAGAGGTCTCAATCTCAGCAAATTTCTGCAAAGAAGACAAAGGATAAGGTCAGAACCAAGTGATCCTCATATCAGCAGGATATAAGAGCAGGGACTGTGATCCTTACCTCACTGAAGTAGTCAAGGAATTGTTGGCGGATCAAGGGGAGACCTTGCAGATCCTCAGCTTCAGAGGCCTTTCTCTTCTTGCCTCCCTTTCCTCTGAGGGGTGCCTTGGGGACCGAAGCTGTCGGGCTGGTAGGAGCCTTTCTCTTGGAGGATCTGACGGTGGTGAGATCGGTGACACTGAACTTTGAAGCAGACTTGGTGGATTTTCCAGCAACTACACAACCAAAACAAGATAAGTATCCTAATTTCACTTATATTTCATTATTTATTTAAATTTTTAAACAGAGATACTTACTTGACATCGTGACAGAACCTGAGGATACTTCCTGAGAATCTTGGGTGGTTATCTTGAAAGATCTTGTTTTAGGATCAAGCCTCTTGAATGCGGCGAGTCTCTCTTTAGCAGCAGGAGTTAGTCTAAGATGTGAAACGGAGATAGCTGCACAACAAGAAAGCAAAAGAATATCAGTGATCCTTATATCAAATGATAAGTTCTCTGGTGATCCTTCTCAGGATCCTCCATCCTACCATGGGTAGCCCACTCCTTGGGTAGATCCTTCCCATCAGGGATAGAATCTCTCTTGACAAAAAAGAAACGTCGCTTCCAGTTGGTATCATTTTTGGTAGCTTTGAAGATCGGGTGTTCCTCACCAGGTTTACGTTTGAATAGATAACGATGGGAACCAAAGGTAGTGAGCTCATACAATTCTCCCAGTTCTGCCATGCCTAAGTCTATCCCCTCCTGCTCGATGATCCTTTCAAGGGTGTACAAAACCCTCCAGATCATCGGCATGGCTTGGATATAAGATATGCCGGTTAGGGAGAAGAAAGATTGGGTGAAAGCTGGAAAGGGATATGTGTAGCCTATGGTGAATGGGGTAACAGGAAACGCAACCCAGTTATCAGAAATATGATCACTGAGGGCGTTGGGGTCAAACGATTTAAACACAGTGTTTGCCGGGAAGCAGTAGCGGATCCTATCAATCTGTGGATCGGAGAAGCAACATCGTTCTTTTATGGAATCTTCGATGATTCCCTGGCTCTTTAGTGGGCTGTTCTTCGTGTGATCCTTAGATGGGGAATTCCGGAGCAACATTTTGAACGGAATAATGAAAAGAGAAGGAAAACAGAGCAAAAGAAGGAAGAAGATGAATACCTGTTTATCTTCGGAATGCAGTTATAAAGGGAGTAACTCTGGATTTTAAATGCAAACGATCCTATCTATATCTCCTATTTATAATCATGCTTCTGCAGGGGTGTCACTTCTGTGACGTCATAGTTGCAACGGATAGTTCTACATCAACGGCTATATATCCGTTAAGTTAGTTACGGATAAGATCAAGAAAACATAACTCGTTCATTTTACATATTACTCCTTATATTTTGGGGGCAATTGTTAGGGGAGGATTTTCTAACAATTAGTGATCCTTACTTGTTATCCTAATAGTGATCCTTACTTCTGTGACAGATAGTGATCCTCAGAAGACCTTCAGGATCAGGATCATGGATCACCCTAAGGATCCTCATACTAACGATTGTTTGTTCATGTTTTGTATTGTTTTGCAGGAGTAATAGGCTTGACTTGGTCTTGGCAACGTTACTATGGAATATTCCACGGGTATTTCGCACACGTTTGAATGGAAATGGACGTTGTGGAGAACGTGGGAGCATGGCACAAAAATCGGATAGTTTGTTAGCTTAGTTAGCTTTTATTTTTAAAGGGGTGATGAGCTATTTTTAGAACACTTAGCCATTTTCAGCTACCTACACTCTCGTACTACTGCACTCTCGAAGCTTTCAGCAAACACTTAACAGTTTTCACACACTTTCACACAATTAACTATAGTGATCCTTGTACCTAGCTCGTCACTATCCGAAGTTGTAAACATTTATTGATTTATTTGAGCTTGGTGATCGGTAGTTTCCATCACCCGAGGTTTTTTATGCCGGAGATCATTCATTGATCAAGGGCTTTTTCCTCGTACAAATCCTTGTGTTATTTGTGCAATTTACATCGAAGTGATCCTTATAATTGTTCTTCATTACAAGCATCATTCCCCGTAACTAAGAGTTTGGTTGCATTATCCTCATTAGATTTTTGACCAAAACACCTGTTACGAGCTTCGTCAAGATTCCTGCAGGGATTCATTACAATATCCTGATAAAACTGAGAATCCTTTTGTAACCCCATCTTAAAAGCTTGCACAGCTGTTGCAACATCAAGATGTGGGATATCCAAGGATTCTCGACTGAATTTGTTCACATAATCCCTCAAGGATTCCTGAGGCCCTTGAGTTATCCTGTAAAGATCACTGGTTAGTTTCTCAAAATTCCGACTACAAGAAAATTGACTGTTAAATAAATTAACCAAATGAGCAAACGAAGTAATTGAGCGAGGAGGAACGTTTAACAGCCATTTTAAGGCTGATCCTGTCAGAGTAGAACCAAATCCCTTGCATAAGCATGCTTCCTTGAGCTCCGGAGGGATAGGGTTAATCTCCATTCTTTCCCTATACTGGGCAATATGCTCTTCAGGATCCGTAGTCCCATCATACAGCTTCATGTTGGGAGTTTGAAATCTTTTTGGGATTTCAGCATCACAGATAGGATATGAAAAGCGGGATATCCTGTGGCTGTCTTGGGATACTTCCGGAATTGGCTGGACCACTCTAGGTACACTGGATATCATGTCCTTCAATTTCTGGAGCTCCCTGGTAAATGTTGACGTCATACCTGCATCCTGCAAAGAGCCATTGTTGTTAGTAGCAAGAGTATTATTATTTGACACATTACCGTTATGAGGATTTTGGCCATATCCTGAAGCATATCCTGAACTTCTCACAGTCGATATCCTGACCGAAGAGGGTATCTCAGGGGTATGATTCTGAGAATGGCTTGAGACGATATTCCCCCTATTATCCTCAGTGTAAACTGCGGAACTGAAGTTCAAAGCCCTGGGCTGTATAGGAGTGATAGTTTCCTCAACAGGTCTGCTCGAGCTAGCTTTTAAGAGTTGTATTTCTCTTAACAGCATTTGATTAGTCTCCTGTTGCTGCCTTATTTGTTCCTGCACACTTCCAAATAAAGTCAAAATTTCATCGTTAGAGGCTAAAACGGGAGCAGATCCCTGGACACTCCGAGTAGGGATAACATCTTGAGATTGTGAAGAAAACGGCATCCTTGGAGGAGGTGGTGGAAGCAACGAACCAGTAGTAGCAGATGTCGTAGCAGACATAGTGGAAGAGCTCATGTTTGATCTGGATGCCATTGTAAACAATGTGGCAAAAAATTTTGAAAATAGAAAACCGATTAATGATTTTACAAAGATTTTTAGTAAAAGTAGCACCACTTGCCCCACGGTGGGCGCCAAATTGTTTTGGTCAAAAATTACCTAAGCAATTAAGTGATCAAATTAGTTAGGTGAGGTAGTGTGCTAAAATTATATGTGAAAAATGTATTGGCCAAATTGGATATGAAAACAGTTTCAGGATACAGCCCGGGATATAGAGCTGTATCAATGATCAAACAATGAGCAAAAAAGTAAAGGTTGACACGTGATGTACGAGGAAAGCCCTTGATCAATCTAGATCACCGGCATAAAACCTCGCGAGCTGACAATCGCAGCTGCCTTGTTCTTCTTATTGCTTCAAATATCAGGATACAGTGCAGGATGTGGTGCGGATCGACTATGTGTTACAATGTAATTTGAATACAAGTGTTTGAGTGTGGTGTTTGCGGTGAGCTAGAGAGTAAAAGTGTTCGAGAGTGTAAGTGTAAAATTGCGTGCCTTAAACTGATCCGCCCCCATCTATTTATAGTAAAGATAATGTAACAAACTATCCTAAACTTCCGGGATCCAGCGAATATTCCCACTCGAATGTTGAGGACCAAGTCTTTCGGGTTCAACGGCTTCCTTATAACAAATACGCCCGAGTCTTGAGGAGAAGAAGTCCTGATGACCGTTAGTAACTTATAGCCATTAACCTGCACGTGCTTAATTCACTCAACCTTAGGATATCGCCCAGGATGTTAACAATATCCCCGTCCAGTATCCTGATCACAAATAAACAATTAAAAGTGGGATATTAGTCAGGATATGTATACTCAGAAAATGACCCATAACAGTAAACTACATTGATAATAGACCTAGGCCGTCGGGTCCTCCAACGGGTACCTACAACCAAGGATGGCGTAACCACCCTAACCTTGGTTGGAGGGATCCCGGCAATAGTAGTAACCAACAAAACCAACGAACTAACTTTCAACAACCACAAACTTTCTCTCAACAACAAGGTGGACGAGAAAGGCTTGAAGATACCGTATCTCTCCTCATCTCTGACACCGAAAAGAAAAACTCGGATCGATTTCAACAATTGGAATCGAATTTTAGAAATCAACAAGCTAGAATTCAAAACATTGAAAAACAATTAAATCAACTAGCTCAAAATTTCTCCGACAGACCACAAGGCGCGTTACCAAGTAATACCGAAACCAACCCAAAGGCGCAAGTACATCTTATAACATTGAGAAACCGTACCGTGGGTCCTGAAGATGCTCCACTTCCACCAACTGAAGGAAGCCAATCTAAGCAACCAACTCCACCCGTGCAAGAGAAGGTTTCTCCACCAATTTATGAGCCGGCTAAGACTCCTCCGGTTCCATACCCAGGTCGGTTAATTCGTCAAAAGACCGATGAGCAATTCGCAAAGTTCGAAAATTTACTAAAACAACTGCATGTTAATATTCCATTTATCGAGGTCCTAACTCAAATGCCTAAATATTCAAAATTTATGAGGGACTTCCTCACTCATAAAAGGAAAATTGAATCATTGCAATTAGTTAACTTAGGCGAAGAATGCTCCGCCTTACTACTCAATAAACTTCTACAAAAGAAGCTTGACCCCGGAAGCTTCACAATTCCTTGCTCGATTGGGAAATCTCCCATTCGTAATGCACTAGCAG
This sequence comes from Helianthus annuus, assembly GCF_002127325.2. NCBI lineage: Eukaryota > Viridiplantae > Streptophyta > Magnoliopsida > Asterales > Asteraceae > Helianthus > Helianthus annuus. Next base: position 56,535,467 of record NC_035449.2, on the reverse strand, counting down.
ATCTCGGGGCAAGCATCAACCTCATGCCCTCATCAATGTTCAATCAACTTGGCATAGGAAAAACAAGTCCTACAAAAATAAGTATACAACTCGCCGATAGATCCGCCAAATATCCACAAGGTGTCGCTGAAAATCTATTGGTCAAAGTCGGCGAATTTTTCTTCCCGGCCGACTTTGTCATACTAGATATGGAGGAAGATACCGAAGTACCACTCATCCTAGGGAGGCCATTCCTAGCTACAGCCCAAGCAGTGGTAGATATGAATGATGGAACACTAACATTGAGGGTTGAGGACGAGGAAGTAAAGTTTGGAGTTGGAAAAAGAGTAGAAGACGAAGACCCGGTCAACTACATGAAGGTCATTGACTCAAGTTTGGATGATGCTCTCCGACGGTGTAGCATGGGATGCAAAACATCCCACTTGGGTAACATATGACAAGGCTTTGGGTCTAGCCAAGGACCCTTATAAACGTGGCGCACCACGGAGGCATTCCGCGGAACTATCCTTAGTTTAGTTTAGATTAATTTTTATGTTTTCTAGTTTAGTTTTAATTTTCAGGAATAAAACACACTCGGGATGGTGAAGGGTAACAAAGGAAACTTGCACCAGCGACCCATGCACGAAAACAGAGCCATCCGACAAATTTTTCTTCGTTACAGCAAGTTCAGCACGGGTCGTGCCCGCCCAACACGGCCTCGTGCTGCACAATCTGCAGAAAATGCCCAGTTCAGGTAAACTGGACACGGGCATGCTCACTGAACACGACCCCGTGTCCAGGCTTCTGTTTCTTTTTACAAACTTTTGTTACTGGCACCTGAACACGGGGCCGTGCCCGGACACCACGGGGCCGTGTCCAGACGCCCAGTAACATAAAATTTTGCTTTTCACACCTTTTTACACATTCAATCAACCTAAAAACTTATTTTTGGGACACATTGAGGACAATGTGTAATTTAAGTGTGGGGGGGGATGCTAAAACCTTGAATCTTGCAAGTCCTAATTAACAAACCTTACACAAAACTCTATTGGAACCGATAATCACCCCAAATTTTTTTCAAAAATTTTTTTTCATTTTTTTTTTTACTTGTATAGGTTTAACTTGGGAATTTCAAAATTCTAAAAAGGTTATATTTTTACAAATTTACAACCGATAGCATCGTGATAAAAAGAACCAACTGTTGGTGCATGTTTGTGACAACAGCTTAGATTTGGTCTTTGGATATCTTGTAATTAGTTAAACGATAAACAGTTAGCGGGTTTAGCTTTGTAATAGTTAGTTGTAATGTTTGGGCTTACTAAACCCAAGGAATTGGGTGATGGGGGCGAATTGGGCCTGTCCAATTCGCAGCCCATGAGTCTTTAACCTAGCCCAGTTGTGAACCTTGTGTTATATAAACAAGGTTAAACATTAGGGTTAAGGTTAATCAGCCAAAACAGAGTTTGAGTGACCTTGAAATTCGTGAGAGATAGCTTGGACGAATTTGGAGGGTTAGGGTTTAGATTGATTGTAATTCTTGTTTGATTGATAATCAATAGAAACCCGGGTTGAAAGTGATTTGCTGTTCTACACGTTTTCTGCTACAATCTGATCTAGAGGATTCCGCACTCTAGGTTAGATAGACGATTCTGTGACGATCCATACACATCAAGGGGACCTACAATTGGTATCAGAGCGTTAGGCTCTTGATTGCTCGGTTCAGAATTGTTTGCTGCAGAAACAGGAAGTGATTTCGAAATTTTTGTTAAACCTGAAAATTAGGGTTTAAAAAATTTTCGAAATTTTTTGTGTTTGGTTGATAAAATTTTCGAAATTTTTAGGTATTTTGATCTTTTGGTTTGCTTGTTTGCTGTTTTGCAGGTGTTGGAGAAAGTTCTGGTTGGTTGTGTTGAAGAATTTTGGTTGAAAGACTTGAAGATTCGAAGACTGTTCTTCGTGTTCTTCGTGGTTTTTAATCTGTTCTTCACAATTTTCGAAATTATTGTTCTGATTAGGTTTTCTGATTTTGCAGATTTGTGTTAGCAGAATCCAGAAAATCATCAAAATTTCAAAAAGATCAACTTTCCATAGATACCTAGCGAATTTGAGCAATTTCGCAGCAGGACCAGCGAAATTACACTGACCAGCAGATTCACCAGCAAATTTAACAGTCTGCTTAGCAAAATTGTTGTTTGACCCGGCGAAGGTTAAATCCAAAGGCGACTTTGGTAACCGAATAACTTTCCACAGCGAAATTATTTCGGTTTTGGCGAATTTACTGGTCGTCGTAATAGCGAATTTGACCAGCGAATTTGGCGAATTTGACCAGCGAAAGTAGACTAGCGAATTTAGCATTTTCAGTGAAATAACCAGCAAATTTAACCTGATCAGCGATTTTAAGTCAAAACCAGCGAAATTAACAGTGTTCCCAGCGAAATTATCAGCAAAATTAAGAGGTGGAATTTCAGTTGGCAAGCGTCGGAAATTTTTCGGAGTTTTGCAAATAGAAATTGATCCGTAACTCGTTGGACAGAACCGTTTGCACCGTTGAACTCGCTGGAAAATCCCGAATTCGGTCTTTGACATTATATATCATTGGATTCGTCTTTTCGAGACGATTCTAACGGTGTAACTTAGTAACCACTGCTTTCGGAAACTTTCGTACGGTTTTCTCAGTCTGTTACGTTAAAATGTCGAACATGTCTAGTCTGAACGAGCTGTTGAGAATGGAGCACGAGGTTGGTACTACCAACAAACCACCTAAAATGATGAAGGTGGAGAACTATTTGACATGGAAGGATCGTTTTCAGTCCTTCATTGAATATCAGGATACGCGCATGTGGATATGCATCGAAGATGGATACGTGAATCCAACACACGACTTTGAGGGCAGACCACGTCGAACAGAATATGTGAACATGCAAGACAATGATAAAAAGATGTATGAGGCTGAAAAGAGAGCCTTGGCTGCAATCAAAATGTCGTTGCCTGATAGCATCAAACATACCTTCAAAAAGTACACTAACTCAAAGGATATGTGGGATGCTTTGGAGAAAAGATACGCTGGTAATGCTGATGTCAAGAAGAACAAGATTGATCTACTGAAGAAGCAGTTTGCTGTTTTCAAGTACATGAAGCATGAGTCACTTGAAGACGTCATCACACGTTACTACCATCTGATGTCAGAAATGGACAATTATGAGATCGATTGCTATTCTGACGTAGAGAAAAATGTCAAGCTGCTAGATGCTTTGCCTACTAAGTGGGATATCTACACTTTAATGATCAAGGGTGAAGCAGATTATGAAACAAAAGAGCTTGAAGAGGTTGTAGGAAAGTTGAGAGCTTATGAGCTCAGCATGAAGAAGAAATATACTGGATATGATCAGGTTCAAGATCCGGCAGTGTACAATGGGCTTACATCTTCTTCATCTCACAACGCTTCTAGCGACTCTGCTACTGCGTTTTTATCATGTGAGAATGAGCAGGTTATGGTGAATCAGGATGGTGATGTGTGTTTTGTTGCTGCTTCAGGAGGTTCATCAGGAGTTAAGAAATCGTCAGCTTCTAAGCAGAGTACTACTGCTAAGTCAATGCCAATGAGTGTGAAGTCTGCTGAAGAGCATCTGGCTCTCCTTGCTTCGTTTGTTGCCTCCTATGAAAACTATATTCAGGGAAAGATTTCTGATCCTGCTACGTTAGATGAAGACTATGATCAGATTGACCCTGATGATCTTGAAGAGATGGATTTGCAATGGCAAATGGCCATGATTTCTAGGCGTGTGAAGAGGTTTATGAATAGAACTGGGAGGAAATTTGTTGGAAGGAGCGTTGGTTTCGACAAGACCAAAGTGAGGTGCTTTAATTGTCAAAGTTATGGGCATTTTGCTAGGGAATGTCAGAAACAAAAGCAAGATAATTCGAGCCAGAGTTCAAACAACAGAAATGCATCAAACAACTCTAGCTCAAAGGCGTTGATCTCTACTGCAAGAGAGGGTTCATATGATTGGAGCATTCACTTAGAAAATGATGGGGATGTCTCTCAAGCATTCATGGCAGAGATTACTCCAATCGATGATGGTGAAGCTAAAGTAGATGATGCTGATGTGAAGGTGAATGCTGATGTGAAGGTGGATGCTGATGTGAAGGTGGATGCTGATGTAAAGGTGGATGCTGAAGTGAAAGTGGATGCTGAGGTAAAGGTAGATCAGACAACAGGTGCTGAAGATGAAAAACAAAAGTCAGAATATGAAAGAGAAGCTGAGGAAAAGGATGCCAAGTATAAACAATTGGAAGCTCAGCTTGCTGCTCTCATGGCCAACCTTGACAAACAAACAGGAGAGGTAAAATCTAATTCTGTGTGTTTAAAATGTCGTGAACTGCAGGGTGAGGTTGACAGGTTGTCTGCACAAAACAAAAGTTTGGTAAGCGAAATGTCTAACATTAAAGAATCAAATTTTTTTGCTAAAAGAAACGAAACGTCATACTTGAAGAAAATAAAAGGTTATGAAAGTGAACTTGATGCCGTAACCTGCAAATTAAATGAAAAACTTCAAGTCATTGACTTAGCTCATGACATGATGGCTGAAAAAACAAAAGAGATTTCTGATAAAAACAAAGAGTTGTCAGATGCTCAACTCAAAATTGTTGAACTTGAAAAGAAATTGGGTCAATTCAGGGATTCTGCTTTTGTTATGAAACACATGATGGGTGGGTTAAAGAAGAGTAATGACAAGACTAGTGTGGGATTCCAAGGCTTTAATGAAGTCCCACCTCCTCTTAGTCATGATTATTCATTCCTACCTGATGAAGATGAGCTAACCAAATTCATGTCAACAGCACCGAGTAGTTCCACAGCAGGTCGAGGAGAGAAGTCTGAGAGAGATGAGGCCAAGAAGGATAATAACAGCAAACCTGTTTTGAAAACGAAAACCTCACAACCTAGGAATAAAAACTCAACTTCTGTTAAAAAGATTAGTTTTGTTCAAGGAAGTGACATGCAAAACGAAACAGCTGTTATTGAAAATGAATCGAACGTAGAGTTTGCTAAAAATAAAAACAATGAAAATTCTGAAATTAAGCAAACTAAACCAAATCCTTCTGTGGCATCATCATCAAAACCTGAATCTAGTTCAAAGGCTTCAGATAAGAAGTCTTCGAAAAGGATGTCATGCTTCAAATGTCACACCAAAGGACATGTAGCTAGCTGCTGTCCTAACAAAACGAATGAAGCACAGGTGAATGAGAGGAAGAGAGAGAAGTCACCAGAGAAGAATGGTGATAAGCAGGAGAGAGAGTCCAACTCTCCAAAGAAATCTGCTCCCAAGCAACCAGAGCCAGTTGCTGTTGGTGAGGATAAGGCTGAAAAAGGAACTCCACAAGTTCCTCGTTTTCAAAGAAATCAACCTAGATTTCAGCCTAGATCTCCACCAGGCAGATTTGAGAGACCTAGAAGCAGTTCACCAAGAATGAACAATCAAAATACCAATAATTTCAGAAGTCAAGGTCAATATCAAAATCGATACCAAAATAATGGTGGTCGAAATTTTTATAACAATGGCTTTAGAAATTATAACTATAATGCTTCTTGGAATCAAAATTCAAATTTTCAAAGGTCAAAAAGTCCAAACACACATAGGAACCCTCAGGACCAAAGACCTAGTGGAAGTCAAAATCAATTTCCAACAGGTCTAAGATCCAAGACTCCAGTTAGGAGTAATGGATATTGGATGGACGTTCCGGTGGTTGGTGAATTTGGACGACCCAAGACCATTAAGGCTTGGGTCCCCCAATCTAACTAATCTTTTGGTTGGTGTGTGCAGGAGCTGCTAAGGAGGATTATCAACTTGTGGTATGTTGATAGTGGCTGCTCTAGGCACATGACGGGGGATGCGAGGTTGTTGACTGAATTTGAAGAATATGATGGAGGACAAGTGAATTTTGCGGGTGCAAAAGGTGGTAGAATTACTGGACGAGGAAAGGTGACCAACGGGAAGATCACACTGGACAAAGTGAACTATGTTGAGCAACTTAAACACAATCTTATGAGCGTGTCACAGGTCTGCGACAAGGGTCACTCGGTCCATTTTACCAAGAATGAAGCTTTAGTGCTGAAACCAGGTTTGAAGATACCAGACGATTGGATAGTCATGCGAGCGCCAAGGAGAAATGACACTTATGTCATGGACATGGGTGCTAAGGATCCAACTGCAGTGGTGGCGTGTTTGCTATCAAAAGCATCTGAAGCTGAATCGATGTTGTGGCACAGACGCATGGCCCATATTCACTATCGCAAAATGAACTATCTTGTTAAAAATGAGCTAGTGAGAGGGGTTCCATTGCGGAGGTTTCAAGTGGAAGACAAATGTCTTCCATGTCAAAAGGGAAAACAACACAAGAAACCTCATAAATCAAAAACAGTAAATTCCATAGATGCCCCTTACGAATTACTTCACATGGATTTATTCGGTCCAGTGAACGTGAGGAGCATAGGTGGAAAGTACTATTGTTTAGTTGTCACTGATGATTACTCACGTTATTCATGGGTTTTCTTTTTAGGTACAAAAGATGAGACAGCAGAGATGTTGATAGATCTTTTTACAAAATTGGAAAACGTCCATGATGCAAAGATCAAGAGGATAAGGAGTGATAATGGCACGGAGTTCAAGAATCGTATTCTGGATCTCTATTGTCTTCGCAAGGGAATTGAACATCAATATTCTGCTCCTTATACGCCTCAACAGAATGGAGTTGCTGAGAGGAAAAACAGGACGTTGATTGAAGCCGCTAGGACGATGCTTTCAGATTCTAAGCTACCAGTTCTTTTCTGGGGGGAAGCTGTGAATACAGCTTGCTACGTCCTAAACAAAGTGTTGACTGTTAAACGTTTTAACAAGACTTGTCATGAATTAATGTTTAACAAGAAACCAAACTTAGAAGGCTTTGAACCATTTGGATTACCCTGCACCATTGTGCGAAATAAAGATAAACAAAAATTCGGTGAGGTGGCTGACGAGGGCTACTTTCTAGGTTACGTACCTGGCGCACCGAATAAAAGGGTTTTTAATCTAAAAACTGGTAAAATTGAGGTTGTATTCAATGTTGAAATCACTTCTTACAAACCTCAACAGTCAACGAGTGGACCAGCTATATTATATGATTATGAAAGTGTTTTTAAATCATTTAATATTCCTGAGTTTTCAAATGCAGATGAGTCTCAGCTGATTCAAACAGTGATTGGTGATGATGAAGGCGAGTTCATGCCTAGATCAAATGTTGATACAACAGATGCTCCGGGACCTTCTCAAGATGCTGCTGATACTGATTCAAGTGACGATGAACCCGAACCCAATCAGGGGGAGGATTTTATTAATCCATTTGCGGATCAGCATATTCAGGGGGAGGTTGGCTCAAACCTTGGTGACAATTTGGAAGTCGATGCTGTTGCTACTACACGAGCAAATAGGGATCATCCAGTTGACATGATTCTGGGAGATCCTGCTGCAGGTGTTCAAACGAGAAGAAGCATAGCAGCGAATACAGGTTTATTTGTGTCGATTGAGAAGACTGGGATTGTGAACGAATGCTTGTATAGTTGCTTTATTTCCCAAGAGGAGCCAAAGAACATTCATATGGCTCTTAAAGACAATTCATGGGTTGAAGCTATGCAAGAGGAATTGGCCCAGTTTGCAAAGTTGAAGGTTTGGGAGTTGGTTGATCTTCCTAAAGGTGAAAGAGAGATTGGCACTAAATGGGTATTTAGGTGCAAGAAGGATGAAAGAGGCATAGTCACGCGAAACAAGGCTCGATTGGTGGTCAAAGGTTTCAATCAGCAAGAAGGGATAGATTACAATGAGGTGTTTGCACCAGTGGCGAGGTTGGAGGCAATTCGGTTGTTTCTAGCTTTTGCTTCTTTCAAGGGCTTCAAAGTTTACCAACTAGACGTGAAGAGTGCGTTTCTTTACGGGAAAGTCCAAGAAGTGGTGTATGTCTCACAACCAGATGGGTTCGTTGATCCAGATTATCCAGATCGAGTGTACAAACTTGATAAGGCTTTGTATGGGTTACATCAAGCTCCCAGGGCGTGGTACGAGACACTGTCTACACATCTGATAAAGAATGGTTTTGAAAGAGGTCAGATTGACAGTACACTATTCATCAAGAGGAAGAAGGAAGATTTTCTGCTGGTACAGGTGTACGTAGATGACATCATCTTTGGGTCATCTGATGAAAGCATGTGTAAAGAGTTCGAGCGGGTGATGAAGAGCAAGTTCGAAATGAGTGCTATGGGTGAGCTGTCTTACTTTCTGGGATTACAAGTTGAACAGAAGGCGGATGGGTTGTTTATTCATCAAACAAAGTATGTGTATGACATTTTGAGTCGGTTCAAAATGAATGATTGCACTACTGCCAACACACCCATATGTGAAAATCACAATCTTGGCCCAGATCATGAAAGCACTGAAGATGTTGATCCTACTCAATACAGGGCAATGATTGGTTCTCTAATGTACTTGACTGCTTCAAGACCCGACATCATGTATGCCGTATGCTTGTGTGCCAGATATCAGGCGAATCCTAAAGAGTCACACATGAAAGCAGTGAAGCGGATTCTTCGTTACTTGAAGGGGAAACCTAAACTTGGGTTGTGGTATCCAGCTGATAGTGATTTGACGTTTGTTGCTTACACTGACTCAGACTTTGGAGGATGCAAATCGAACAGGAAGTCTACAACAGGTGGTTGTCAGTTCTTAGGAGGCAGGATCGTGTCTTGGCAATGCAAGAAGCAATCCTGTGTGTCTACCTCTACGTGTGAAGCTGAATATATTGCTGCTGGAAGCTGCTGCTCTCAGGTTCTCTGGATACAACAGCAAATGCGCGATTACGGTTTGGATTTCACTCGTACTCCTATTATGATAGACAATAATGCCACTATTTCAATAACTAATAATCCCGTGAACCACAGTCGCACAAAACATATTGACATACGTCATCATTTTATACGGGATTGTGCTGAAAAGAGACTAATTGAATTACATCGAGTCGACACAGAGGATAACCTGGCAGATCTTTATACTAAAGCATTTGACAGGGCTCGCTTTGAACACTTAGTCGAACTCAACGGGATGAGGAATCCTGAATAACTGGTTTTTCATAAGAATTTTTGTAAATAGTTTACTGTTTTTCTTAAAAAATCAAAAACAAAAAAAAAAATTGAAAAATCAAAAACATAAAAAAATAGAAAATCAAAAATGAGATATCACTGTGTGAAAAAGGAGAAATGATATTACATCAGCAAGTTAGACTGTCACACTGAAATTGAACATGAATTGCTTAAGTGTGATAGCAGCTTCATTATATGATGTACCAGTAGGCAAAAGCATGAAATAATCAACTTACCAATGTGATATAAACTTAAATGAATTGAATATGAGTGGGGAACACATTAGTGGTGTATGGTTTAATGACCTTAATTCTTGCGTTGATAGATTGCCAAAATCTGAAGTTTTGGGTCTTTATACTGTTATTTCAATTAGGGATATCTTGGCTGTCTGTCTGTTAGAACTAAAATTGTACATGACCCCAGGAAAGATAGTCACTTGGAATTAGCTCATTTCTATTTGAATGTCTGTATATTTCCCGATACACACAATTTTGATCTGATTCTGAAATCTTCTCTGAAAAAAGTCGTGTACCTCCTCTGCTGCATCCAGATATATGCTGACCTGGAGGTGCTAGGCAACGACAGCTTCTGCTGCATCCAGATACATGCTGACCTAGCTGTTCGTTGTCGCACTATAGATCTAATACACCCGAAAGAGGCCCTCTAGTGCCCAAAAGAAACCCAATAAACCTATATCAAACTGAGAAAATCTCATTTGATTTGTATATTATACCATCTCTACTAAGATCTATTCTTTTCTCTTCTCAACCTAATCCCAGTTAAGATTTCAGAAATCTGGATTGGACTTGTGAAATATGTGGTAGGGAAGATACTTGCATGATAGAGTGTGCTGTTTATATTTCCAGGATTTGATTTGTATTTAATTGGGTGTTCATGGTTACGAAATCACAACATGATAAAACAGGTTAAATGCAGAACTAGACACAGACAGGATATCTTAAAGTATGAATTCAGTATACTCACCTGCTACGATGAATCTTTGTGCATACCTTGATCGTGGGGGTATATCCTGAAGTGGGACACGCTCGTATTTCAGTAATTAAAATTACCTTAACGTATCATATGGTAATGGTACTTGAAATGTTCATGCATTTTGTTTAAGTGGACAAACATACTGGTAATCGTCTTGAACTGCTTTTCACGAAAAATAAAATAAAGAATTATATGATTGTGTGAAACAGTTTGCTTATGCTGATATGATCTTCTTACCAGTGATTCTCACAAAAATAGAGTGTTTATTGTTTTTGTTATTTACTTGCTTTCAGAAAAATATAAAAATCCAAAAATAGTGTTATTTTCTGTTTCAAATTCTTAACGTACGGAAAACTGTTATTCTTGGAGGAATTGTTACTGATAGGGGGAGACGGTGTTAGTAAGTGAGTTCAAAATTTTCAATCAGACAGGTTGTTCTTGTGTGTTGAACAAAAGTTTTGCGTGTTGATGATTTTGAAAAAGCTTAATCTGTTACACAGTCTAACTAATCTCTTGAAATATAATAATTTATTTAACTTATGTTGAAAAATTCTTATGGTTTCTCGAGATGTTTGTTTTATAGTATACAGATTGAAGCAGTGTGTTGCTGAGAAGTTGCTGTGAAGTGTGAAGATGAGAGTTTGATTGGCTGCATGGTAGAACCTCCTTTCTATATTGCAGACAAGTTGAAGAGTTGAAGATTGCTTTGCAAATGCTAAACTGGAGTTTACTCAAACGCTAACGTGTTGAAGATTTGGTGATTGGATGCATCAGCTTAGGGGGAGTCTGTTGCTGACAGAAGCTGTTGAAGCTGAAGCTATCCAAAGACCAAAGACAGTGCAAGACTACTTGAAGATTGCAAGAAGACCGAAGACAAAGTTTTGACTCAAGACAAAGTTTTTATGAAGCTATTGTCAAGGGGGAGTTTGTTGGTGCATGTTTGTGACAACAGCTTAGATTTGGTCTTTGGATATCTTGTAATTAGTTAAACGATAAACAGTTAGCGGGTTTAGCTTTGTAATAGTTAGTTGTAATGTTTGGGCTTACTAAACCCAAGGAATTGGGTGATGGGGGCGAATTGGGCCTGTCCAATTCGCAGCCCATGAGTCTTTAACCTAGCCCAGTTGTGAACCTTGTGTTATATAAACAAGGTTAAACATTAGGGTTAAGGTTAATCAGCCAAAACAGAGTTTGAGTGACCTTGAAATTCGTGAGAGATAGCTTGGACGAATTTGGAGGGTTAGGGTTTAGATTGATTGTAATTCTTGTTTGATTGATAATCAATAGAAACCCGGGTTGAAAGTGATTTGCTGTTCTACACGTTTTCTGCTACAATCTGATCTAGAGGATTCCGCACTCTAGGTTAGATAGACGATTCTGTGACGATCCATACACATCAAGGGGACCTACACCAACATAAGAAAATTATGAAATGGCATGACAAGCTTAGTAAAATTTGATTATATATACTTGATCACATAAAAACCCATTCCCACAAAAGTGAGTTTTGAGCCTTTATTGAGCATACAAATACATATCTTTAAACTAAATGCTCATTTTTCGTTTCTTGTGTGAATAGCCGCTTGGTTCTTACAACTCTAAAACTTGCCACGACGATACATTCCCGGTCCTTACCAACTTAAACCCGAGTAAGTAAATGATGGTGGCAATAGGACTAACCCTTTTTATTTCTACACCATTATTTTTCTTTTTTTTACCACCTACCCAAAATCCCCCTAGTTAACCCCTTTGAGCCTAACCTTTTCATTTCATAACCCAAACCAAACACCCTTTACCCACCTAAACCCTTTTTCATTTTAAACCCTTTATTTTAGTAACAAAGTGTCACGGCCCTTGGCCCCGGTTTAACCTGGTCCAGAGCCGCGAGGCAGGAAATCCCGTGGTATCTGTTTAAATGACAGTGGAAGCTTTCTTAAACAGGATCTTTTTAATATTAAAACTGCTCATTTTATATAATATAGGGATAAATCCCATAATTTACAATAAGGTGATTTCACAGGGAAATCTTTATTTCTCAAAACATGTTTCTTTATGTATTTACATTGAGCCACTTTTCTAAGCTGGTAGTGCTCCACGGCACTTTTCTTAGCTCACAACAGATCACCTGAAACATGTTTGAAAAAGATTTTATCAGCGGGGAAATACTGAGTGAATCATTCAGTTTACTAAAATGACTCATTTGTTATAATTTACAGTATTAAGAGAGATTACAATGTTTCTGATATCAAACCAACTACCCACAGTATTTGTCACTCGACTCATTTCGGTGACTGTGGTCATATCACCATTGCTTGCCCCAATGAATGACGAATATTACTTAATTTTAGGTTCGCCCACCTAAAGTGATAACAACAGTAGTAATGTGCACAATACCCCACATACCGGCTGTAATTTGGTGATTACATAAACTTAATCACTGTAATTATAATTCTGAAAATAATTTGGAGTATTGTAAAACATTTGATAAAAGGAGAATGACTCACATTGCAGATTTAACGAGCAAAGTATAGGCCTACTGATTAGCCTTGATTAACCTAATTTAACAACAATGCACACACAAACGGGTTAGTAACTAATACAGCAGTTACGACAATTCACGAGATTAAACCCTCACAACGATTAATACGGTGCTATACTGAATAATTCAACGGATTCACGACGAATAACAAAGCATAGTCCGAATTCGAACAGCACTCAAATATTCAAGTCGAAATCACGACGAATAATCAAAGGATAAGCTCAATTTGAGCAGCACTCAAACAATCGTTGGATAGTTATAATCGATCGGACGTTGAATCGTAATAGCGATCGAGTTATTACCCTGATTGCGGCAGCACTTCGTGAATCGTGTGTGTTTTGGAACTGATTTTGCTATAACTCGACGTTCACAATGATAATTTGTGTCGTTTCAACTTCCAGTTTCAAGTCCCAAGGTCGGCTATTTATAGTAATTTTTGGGACATGCTTACGGACCGTAGGCCACTTCCCTTACGGTCCGTAAGGGAAGCAGTTTATTTATAGGGTAGCCAGGTCTGGGACTAGCTATGCTGAGTTGACAGTTTAGAATTTTCAAATTTTGACAGCGAGAATTGTTGATAATCGTCACTAGGATTTACCCCCCTCGAGTTTTAGGGGCCCTGATCCTGATTCCAATTGTTCTGGAAATTTTAGGGTTTATGCAGAATCACTTGGGTTTCTCAATTAGGGTTTCCTTAATAGACAATTACCATCCTAATTATTAATTTTAGTGAGAGTTGTTACATCCTCCCCACCTTAAGAAAAATGTCATCCTCGAGATTTACTGGAATAAATGAGGATATTTCCGCTTCATTTCTGATTCCAGCTCCCAAGTGTATTCTGGTCCTCTCTTTGAATCCCATTTGACTTTGACTAGCACTAGTCGCTTGTGTTTGAGAAACTTGACTTTCTTATCTTCTATTTGCAGTGGTTTCTCTACGAATTTTAACTTTTCATTTACCTCTACACCTTGAAGAGGTACTACCAGGGATTCGTCTGATAAACATTTCTTGAGATTGGATACATGAAATACATCATGTACTCCAGCTAGTTCTTCTGGTAGTTGTAAGCGATAAGCAACTGGTCTTATTCGTTGGACTACTGGAAAAGGTCCTACATATCTTGGACTCAGCTTTCCTTTCTTACCGAATTTACTACTCCTTTCCAAGGAGAAACTTTCAAGAGAACTTTATCTCCGATTTGAAATTCTAATGGCTTGCGACGATTGTCTGCATAGCTCTTCTGACGATCTCGAGCCGTTTTTCGTCTTTCCTTGATCTGAGTTATCTTGTCAGTAGTTTCTTGTACAATCTCAGGACCTGATAATTGACTTTCTCCTATTTCTGCCCAACATACTAGAGTTCTGCACTTACGTCCATACAGTGCCTCGAATGGAGCAGTTTCAATGCTTGAATGATAACTATTGTTATAGGAGAATTCAATTAAAGGTAGGTGGCTATCCCAATTTCCACCAAAATCTATCACACATGCTCGGAGCATGTCTTCCAAATTTTTATCGTCCTTTCACTTTGTCCATCTGTTTGTAGATGATATGCAGTACTCAGATTTAGTCGAGTTCCCATTGCTTTCTGGAAACTAGTCCAGAAATGGGAAGTGAAACGACTATCCATATCTGATACAATGGAGAGTGGAACTCCATGTAAGGATACCACTTCGTCTACGTACAACTTGGCCAATCTTTCCATGCTAAAGGTTTCTTTCATGGGTAAGAAATGAGCTGATTTGGTTAATCGATCCACAATTACCCAAATCGCATCATTACCTTTTCTGGTTCTGGGTAACTTAGTAACAAAATCCATTGTTATGAGTTCCCATTTCCATACAGGCATTTCTAGCTGTTGGAGTAATCCTGAAGGTTTCTGATGTTCGGCCTTAACTTGTGAACAGGTTAGACACTTAGATACATATTCGGCTATATCCTTTTTCATACCTATCCACCGGAAATTATTCCTTAAATCTTGGTACATCTTATTGTTTCCTGGGTGCATAGTATACCTAGATTTATGAGCTTCTTCTAAAATTTTATTTCTTAATTCTCCCTGCTTAGGTACCCAAATTCGTTTCTTGTGGAATTTCCAAATTCCATCATTTCCTTGTTCCAATTCTTTTATGTAACCTTTCATTCCTTCAGCATCATCCTTGATTGCTGTTTCCTGAATTTCCTTCAATTGCTCCATTAAATCTACTTGTAGATTTAATCTAAGAGCACGGACTCGCTTTTGCTTCTCATGATATTTACGACTTAAGGCGTCTGCAACTACATTTGCCTTTCCTTCGTGATATTGGATATCACAGTCGTAATCACTCAGGATTTCCATCCATCTTCTTTGCCTCATATTTAACTCTCTTTGCCCAAATATGTACCTTAAACTTTTATGATCTGTATAAACAGTAAACTTACTTCCATACAGATAATGTCTCCAAATTTTAAGGGCAAAAATTATGGCTCCTAATTCTAAGTCATGAGTCGTATAATTCTCTTCGTGCTTTTTCAATTGCCTAGAGGCATACGCAATTACCTTCTTGCGTTGCATTAACACACATCCAAATCCTAACTTTGAGGCATCACAATATACTTCGAAATCTTCTATTCCTTCGGGTAAGACTAAAATTGGAGCATTTGTCAATCGGTGCTTTAAAATCTTAAAAGCTTCTTCTTGTCTAGATCCCCATTCAAACTTAACGGTTTTACAGGTCAGCTTAGTCAAGGGTACAACTATCTTAGAAAAATCCTTAATAAATCTTCTATAGTATCCAGCTAAGCCTAGAAAACTTCTAATTTTCATAGCTGTTTGTGGGACTTCCCATTTAGTGATTGCTTCTATTTTAGCAAGATCTACATGAATTCCTTCATGATTTACCACATGACCTAAGAATTGCACTTCTTGCAGCCAAAATTCACACTTTGAGAATTTAGCATAGAGCTTCTCTTTTCTTAACAAAATTAAGAGTACATGTAGGTGCTCACAATGTTCCTTTTGGCTTTTGGAGTAAATAAGTATATCGTCGATGAAAACGATCACAAATTTATCAAAGTATGGTTTACAGATCCTATTCATCATGTCCATGAATGTTGCGGGTGCATTCGTTAATCCAAAGGGCATGACTGTAAACTCATAATGACCATACCTAGTTCTGAAAGCAGTTTTAGGTATGTCCTCCTCTTGTACCTTCAGTTGGTGATATCCAGATCTTAAGTCTATTTTGGAAAAATATCTAGCGCCTTGAAGTTGATCAAAAAGATCATCAATCCTAGATAATGGGTATCGATTCTTAATTGTAACCTTATTTAATTCTCTATAATCGATACACATTCTCATCGATCCATCCTTCTTTTTCACAAACAACACTGGTGCTCCCCAAGGGGATGAACTAGGTTGTATAAATCCTTTGCTTAGTAATTCGTCTAATTGCTTTTTCAATTCTAGCATTTCGGTGGGTGCTAATCGATAAGGTGCTTTAGCTATTGGTGTAGTACCCGGAATTAAATGAATTCTAAACTCTACCTCTCTATCGGGTGGTAACCCAGGTAATTCTTCTGGAAAGACATCTGGGTATTCTGAGACGATAGGGATGTCCTGTAGTTCCTTACTTTTAGTGTTAATGATTACAGAAATCATATACACCATTTCTTGTTTTCTCGAATAACTAGCCAATTTCATCACTGAGATGAATTTCAGTGGCTTTCGAGGTCTATCTCCTGTAATCAAAATCACCTCTCCTGTGGGGGTACGAATTTCTACGGAATTCTTATCACATAGGATTCGAGCATGGTTGGCTACCAACCAATCCATTTCTAATACCACATCGAATCCGGCTAATTTCATAGGTAACAGATTTGCAGAAAACTTATGGCCTAATAGTTCTATTTTTCCTTCTTGCAGAACTTTATCTATGTTAACAGAATTCCCTTCTGCGGTTTCGACTGTAAAGATCTGCCTAAGGGTGGTTAATGGTAAATTAAGAGCTTGGCAGAATGAAGTATTGATAAAACTTTGGTTTGCACCAGAGTCAAATAATACTTTTGCATAAACGTCATGAACTAAAAACGTACCAGCTATGACATCAGGAATTATTTCGGCTTCCTGAGTGGTCAATTGAAATGCTCGGGCATTCTTCTTTGTTGTTCCATCAGCCGGTTTACCTTTATTGTCTGTGGTTTTAATCAATTTAGGACATTCTGTTTTGTAATGTCCTGTTTCTCCGCAGTTATAGCAGACTATGGTCTTCTTTTTGCAATTTTCTTCACGATGTCCTGTCATTTTGCAGAAGTTGCAGATTATATTACATCTTCCAAAATGATTCTTTCTGCAATTTTTGCAAAAAGGCGGGTTTGCAGATTGTCTCATTCCTCTCTTCTTGAATTTATTATTACTACCCACACGAAATCCTTGGGTAATCTTTTGAGCCAATTCCTTCTTTCGATCTTCTTCTCTTGTGCGTACCAGTTCATCAGTTAGGGTATTAGCTAATTCCACAGCATCGTCAATAGTACGAGGTCTCGCAGCTTTGACGATGTTACGGATTTCACTAATTAATCCCCACATATAACGGGAAATGAGTACCGGTTCTGGCGAAGCCAGGGTAGGTACCACTCTCGCATATTCGAAGAATGTCGAAGTATATCCCCGACAATCTACGCCTATCATACGATGACTCAGGAACTTGTTGGCCATTTGTTCCTTTTCGTATTCGGGACAGAATTTTCTTTCTACAAGACTCTTAAATTCTTTCCAGTTCATTGCATAGGCCATCCTTCTTCCTTTTGATTGTAATACAGTGTTCCACCACTCTAACGCCCCTTCTTTGAACAAATTCGATGCATACATAACTTGATCTTCTTCGGCACATTTACTTATTGCAATTACTGCTTCGGTTTTCTCTAACCAACGCAGTACTGCAGTTGCTCCTTCGTTACCTGCAAATTCAGCAGGTTTGCAAGCAAGAAATTCCTTGTAAGTGCAACCAGGCGTTGCAGCTTTCATTTTCTTAGGAGGTGGAGCCTGTCGTGGATTATTATTGTCATGATTGCCGCCTCCATTTACACTATGACTAAAATTGTCTTCCTGGGTACGTTTACTAGGAATGATTTGTTGTGATTCAACAGGTTTCTGAACAGCAGCCATGATTGCTGGAATAGCATTGGCTATCCCTTGAGTAATGATATTTTCAATATCTTGTCTAGTCATATACTGGTTTTCCTGATTTTGCTCAGATTGATTCTCTTCATTAACTGGTTCATTACTAGCGTTTTCCATCTGATAATTAGTATAAGTGTAATTTATTAGTGTCAAATAATTGCTAGTTACATATAACAAAGCAATTACACATAAACACATAAAACCTTACAACACATATCTATAACCAAAATTGTCGATTTTCTCGACTTCTACTTTGTTTGATAGATTATATAGGCGTCAATACACACTATCTTTCTTACAATGTTTTATTTCCCATTTTACAGAGTTAGATTTCACTATTACTATTATTATACAGACAGACTTTCCAACCCCACTATTCTTTGATCAACTGGCAGTTCAGTAGTGACGCTCCCTCTCGTCGTACTTCCAGGAGATTTGTTCCCCTATTTCCCGGATCCTATTCCCTGTACCTATCAGTTCTTCACCAAACTGACGAAGTTCGGCCAAGTTTTCATAGCTTATTGGCGGATTGGGGATAGGTTCTGGATCAAATTGAGGAAGTAAAGTATAAGGACTATTGATCATATTTTGGAATTGCCAGTCATTTGTCCACCACTCTTCCATTTGGCCTAAAGGTCGTGTGTGGATTAGTGGGTCTGGAATAGCTGGTTCTAAGTTTATTGGGAATTGGGTTGTGGCAGGGTAAGAGTAGAGATTATTGTTGATAGGTTCTATGATATCACAATTCGCCAGTAGACGGTCTATTTCGTCTTGAAATGTGATTTCTTCCGGTTGTTTCGAGCTCTCTCCGATCTCTATTCCCTTTTGCTTAATGTCTTGTCTTATTTCTATCTCTACTGGTTTAGAACTCTCTCCGGTCTCTATTTCTTTTCCTTTGCTCACAGGATTTTCTATTTTAGGAAGTCTCCTAGTGGCTGGCTTCCTCCTGCGCACTTTCCTCCATCCTACATATCTTCTTCTCTTTTTAGGTTTTGCTTTTTCCAGCGGTGGAGCTTGGAATTCCAGGGGTTCCTCTATGTCAGCAATATAACCAGTAAAGTCGTGGGAGACTTCAATTGGTACTGGGTAGAGGTTGAGATTCTGAAATGCTTCCGATATCTCATTCATGCTGTGCAGCATATATGAAAAATGCACAAAAATGCTAAGTTAAAACTTTGGAACAAAGTTTAACAAATATACATTGAAGTTTTATTGCACACTACTTCGTACAAAAGATAACAGGAAAGAGAACACACTTGGTTTTATTTATTTACTATATGGTAGTTTTCTTCTAGACCAGGCTTATTGATAGTTTAGAGGTTTGCATTTTCTGCTACGGTAGCTAGCATATACAGATTTGCCCATTTTTCATCTAATTGGTCTTCCCAAGGTGGATTATTGGCTAATTCCTGAATTTCTGGATTAAACCTCACTTTCTTGACTTGGGGTTTCTGGCTTTTCCTAATGATCGAATTTCTTTTCTCTGGGGTGAGAGGATTCTCATATTGTGCTTTTCGAACAAAAATCCCTTCTTTCGGATCTACTGGGTATTTGGAGGAAGAGGTTCCTTTTTTTGTGGGTGCAGCATCTAACTTGTGGTAAATAGCAGAAAGCTTTTGTTTACCCATACTGTAACTCAACAATTAATCAATTAATAAAACATATATTCACAGAATGACAATTAGAATTAATCAATAGGCTAAAATCAATAGTAAGCTTAAATCAGTGGCTCTGATACCACCTTTTCCTGTCACGGCCCTTGGCCCCGGTTTAAGCTGGTCCAGAGCCGCGAGGCAGGAAATCCCGTGGTATCTGTTTAAATGACAGCGGAAGCTTTCTTAAACAGGATCTTTTTAATATTAAAACTGCCCGTTTTATATAATATAGGGATAAATCCCATAATTTACAATAAGGTGATTTCACAGGGAAATCTTTATTTCTCAAAACATGTTTCTTTATTTATTTACATTGAGCCACTTTTCTAAGCTGGTAGTGCTCCACGACACTTTTCTTAGCTCACAACAGATCACCTGAAACATGTTTGAAAAAGATTTTGTCAGCGGGGAAATACTGAGTGAATCATTCAGTTTACCAAAATGACTCGTTTGTTATAATTTACAGTATTAAGAGAGATTACAATGTTTCTGATATCAAACCAACTACCCACATTATTTGTCACTCGACTCATTTCGGTGACTGTGGTCATATCACCATTGGCTGCCCCAATGAATGACGAATATCACTTAATTTTAGGTTCGCCCACCTAAAGTAATAACAACAGTAGTAATGTGCACAATACCCCACATACCGGCTGTAATTTGGTGATTACATAAACTTAATCACTGTAATTATAATTCTGAAAATAATTTGGAGTATTGTAAAACATTTGATAAAAGGAGAATGACTCACATTGCAGATTTAACGAGCAAAGTATAAGCCTACTGATTAGCCTTGATTAACCTAATTTAACAACAATGCACACACAAACGGGTTAGTAACTAATACAGCAGTTACGACAATTCATGAGATTAAATTCAACGGATTCACGACGAATAACAGAGCATAGTCTGAATTCGAACAGCACTCAAATATTCAAGTCGAAATCACGACGAATAATCAAAGTATAAGCTCAATTTGAGCAGCACTCAAACAATCGTTGGATAGTTATAATCGATCGGACGTTGAATCGTAATAGCGATTGAGTTATTACCCTGATTGCGGCAGCACTTCGTGAATCGTGTGTGTTTTGGAACTGATTTTGCTATAACTCGACGTTCACAGTGATAATTTGCGTCGTTTCAACTTCCAGTTTCAAGTCCCAAGGTCGGCTATTTATAGTAATTTTTGGGACATGCTTACGGACCGTAAGCCACTTCCCTTACGGTCCGTAAGGGAAGCAGTCTATTTATAGGGTAGCCATGTCTGGGACTAGCTATGCTGAGTTGACAGTTTAGAATTTTCGAATTTTGACAGCGAGAATTGTTGATAATCGTCACTAGGATTTACCCCCCTCGAGTTTTAGGGGCCCTGATCCTGATTTCAATTGTTCTGGAAATTTTAGGGTTTATGCAGAATCACTTGGGTGTCTCAATTAGGGTTTCCTTAATAGACAATTACCATCCTAAATATTAATTTTAGTGAGAGTTGTTACACAAAGCTCGGTTTTCAGTATGACTTGATTCAAAAAAAAATGAATGATGAAGTCAAAGAAATAAACAAACAAGTTTATCAAAAATAACTTTGTTTGAAGGAAACACTTCATTAAAATAAAAAAAGTTTTGAAAAATATCGAGTCTTACGAAAACCGACGCTTTTTACGCTTTTCGCCCTTTTACTAACTACTAACCCAACCACCCACCTTTAGCCCAAGCCTAACCCTTCACCCAAAAAGTCCTCTTGATATTTACAAAGGTATATAGTTAAAAAGGAGGAGGATTGATTGCTTGGCAAGCCTATGGTAGGAGTAAGTTCCATGCCGCTCTCGAGTGATTCACTAAAAATACACCTTCGGCCGAGTGTTGAGTGATCCCCCGTGAGGTATGTGAACTTGTATAAAAATGAAATTTTAAAAAGGCATGTTATGCCCTAATAAGTGATTTATCTTATGAAACGTTTTTAAATCATGACGAATAGGATTGTAAATAAATAAAAATAAAACTTAATAAAGAATCTTGGAAATCCCGACACTCTATGACAAGCCCAAAAACCTTCTCTTCTACCCATTCCATTTGGGAGTGTAAAGCCACATTATAAAGAGTTTTGCTTGAGGACAAGCAAAGATTCAAGTGTGGGGGTATTTGATGTGCACAAAATGCAACATATAAATTACATCAATTGTGGCATAAAACTAACCCTTTTTTAGTACTAATGTTGGAAAAAGTGTGTTTTTGTCTTTCTTTTGTATTTTCAGGATTAAATGAGCTCAAATGAACAAAAGAAGCAAAAAGGCACCTAAATCTAACACAAATACAAGAAAAGGAACAAACGTGGCATGCTCGACCCCCCGACATCATCTTCCCAAGCAAAATCAAGAAGACAGAAGGCTGAACACACCCCGTGCTTAGTGAGCACGGGGGCGTGCCCAAGTGTCAGCAGAAAAGACAAAGTTGTAGAAGCTTCTATCTCCCACCACGGGGCCGTGGTTAACTATAAGATTCGCAGAATCCAGGCAAATCTTGATAGTACAGATATGCTTCTGCACAGGGGGTCGTGCTCAGCGGACACGAGGGTGTGGTCAACTAATGGAGACAAACTTCAATTAATGAAGAAAGAGAGAAGGATGGACACGGGGTCGTGCCCGAGCTTCTGTTCAGCCTATAAATAGGGGTGCTTGGATCACTTGCAACTCATCCCTTGGCACACCACCTCTCTCACACTTCACCCACCACCCACCACCCACCACCATCACAACACCATCATCCACCATCATCCATTGTCCATCATAGAGTGTGTGAGTCGTCTCGGGATCCAAGATTAATCGTAAGAGTTCTTGACAATCAAAGGCCATGTTTGCCTAAGTCTCTTACATCACTTGGTGAAGACAAATGTCTAGTGTAATACTTTTTATTTTTTATCTTTTCGCACTTTTTACTTGGTTATGTATTAATGACTTTAATAACTTGTTTCTTATGTTGAAGGTGATTCTTCCTTATCGTTTGTCCATGGTGTCTTGGCATTATTTTACTGTCTATATAAAATAAAAGATTTTCACCATTCATATCTCCACGGTCTATATAGAGGTATGTTGGCTACCTGGCCGGGGGTTAAGGGAAAGGTTTGGTAAGAGTCTTGCCATTGTTCAGTGTATAGATCATGCAAAGGACCTGGGTCAAATTTAGTAGGACCTACTTCAATACCCACTGGTATTGGATGGCAGGGGTCCAAACTCTTTGATCCCCTCATAAGTTAAACTACTATTAATATTTTAACCCGGCTACTTAGGACTGTATCCCTGCTGACTCAGACTACTTAACCGAGGGTAACGTCACCTTCAAAAGAGGGGCCTACCACAATATGCATTAATAACTTAATTAATTATCTTTCAATAATCCGACCCTTTAGGATTGTATCCTTGCTGACTCAAACTACTGGATGGGTAACGTCACCTTCAAAAGAGGGGCCTGCTACAATAACTAAGATAATCTCTAAAAAAGTACAAAAGTGCGGAAATAATCAAAGGTTACACTATACACGAGTTGGATCCAAGTGATTCATCTTGTCTATCTGTTTTTATTTTTATTTTATTTTTCAGCATTTTAGTTAGTTTTTATTTTTTCTAGTTTAAAATCTTTTTCTAAACTTTTGATTTGATTAGACATTGAGGATAAACCGGTACTAAAAGCTCTTGTGTCCTTGGACGACCTCGGTATCTTGCCAACACTATACTACGCTCACGATGAGTGCACTTGACCATATGTGTGTTTGGTGTTAGTAAAATATCGTGTTTTATAAATTTAAAACTTGACTAACGTGTAAAAAGGGCTTAAAATATACTTAATTCCATATACACACCAATCTGCATCAATACATACATACATACATACATACAATACATACATACCTACCTACCTACCTACATACATACATACATACATACATACATACATACATACATACATACATACATACATACATACATACATACATACATACATACATACATACATACATACATACATACATACATACATACATACATACATACATACATACATACATACATACATACATACATACATACATACATACGTACGTACGTACGTACGTAGTACGCACATACATACATACATACATACATACATACATGCATACATACATAGGGATGAGTTAACGTACTATATTCCTTAACGTACGATACGTACGAGATGAAATTACGCACGTTATAAAACTCAAAACCCTAATTACGCATGTTAAATAACCAAAAATCACGTCTATTGAAAACCATAATCACACTTGAATATAATCACGCGTGTACAAAATCACAAATCACGCATGGGACAAAAACCTAATCACGCATGTTATAAACCTAATTACGCATGTTATAATTTCATCTCGTACATTAAGGGATGTTGTATTTTACACTTTCCTATATATTTATAATGAGTAACCTGCAGTTTTACCCCCTGAAGATATAGCCCATTGGCACCCTTACCCCCTAAAACGAAACTTTTGCTGTCTAACCCCCAAACGAATGCGAAACGCTGCAATCTTACCCCCTAGCACCTAACTCTGTCAAGTCAACGTTTGTTTGACTGTTAATAATGTGTGAAAAGTCGTTTTTGCCCCTAAATCTAATTTAATTCAAAAAATGTTAAAAGACTTAAATTATAAAGATAAAGAAATCTGTAAAATAAACCATCTTCATCTTCATCTTCTCTACCACTCATCTTATAAACTCCAATATCCCTCTCTTCCCCCCCCCCCTCTCTCTCTCTAAAACCACCGCCACTATCAACTCTACCAGTCACCACCACCTTCCACCTTTTGACCACCAACACCGTCAACTACACCACCAACTCCTTCCCCCTTCTGACCACCACCACCGTCAACTCCACCACCAAATCCTACCCCCTTCTGACCACTGCCACCATCAACTTCACCACCACATCCTTCTCCTCTTCTGACCACCGCCACCATCAACTCAGCCACCACCTCCTTCCCATTTCTCACCACCGCCACCATCAACTCAGCCACCATCTCCTTCCTATTCCAAACCCTAACCCTAGCCGCCTACAATGGCGAGTCTGTACATGTTCCTATTCCAAACCGTACGCGGTCATAGTTTGTAGAGAGAGACAATGATGGGGTTTTTAGAGAGAGAAGTAGAGTGAGATGGTTGTTATGTTAACGTTGCCGACGAGTTTCCGGTCGTACATGGCGCTTCCAGATCTGTATTAGAGAGAGAAATAGAGGAAAGAGAGAGAGAGAGGGAGAGAGAGAGAGAGAGAGAGCGCAACTATTCATCTGGTTGTAAGGGGTGGCGGCGATGGTTTAGGTGGTGGAAGGTGGTTTATGTGGAAGATGCTGAGATGGTGTAGGTGGTTTCCAGATCTGATGATGAACTTGATGTCTGGTGTCTAAACTCTAAAAAGTCTTAATTTTAAAGATGATTCTAGATGGTTAATTAATAATAATAATAATAATAATAATAATAATAATAATAATAAATATGGGAGATTACAAAAACACTCTTACCTATAACAGTCAAACAACCGTTGACCGTTAAGAAGGTCCAAGATTGCAGCGTTTTGCATTCGTTGGGGGGTTAGACAGCAAAAATTTCGTTTTAGGGGGTAAGGGTGCCAATGGGCTATATCTCCACGGGGTAAAACTGCACTTTACTCATTTATAATTGAAGGGGTTACTACATAACTAACCACTACACACTCGAGTTATATAACCCCCCTTTCTTACACATTTACCACGTGTCGTATAACCCCACATCTACATAACCCCCAACTACATATGGCCTTAATGGTAAAGAATAAATACAAATGTGTCTAGAGATACTCAATTTTGGTATCTTAAAGTTTGTTAATATGTTAAATATCTATATTATTTACTTAATAAGAGTAAAGATTAAATACAAATGTGTCTTAATATACTAAACGTAAGTTGAACAAAGTTTTTTTTATCTTCTTAAGCATAAAAAAACATGTATTTACTCTAGTATAGTAATTATTTGTAATTTCTTTAGAGTGATTAAATAATTATTCTATTAGTGTAAGGACTTTTTTTGTTTCAATTTGTGATTAAAATACATGCTTGATAAGATTGAGAAAGAATTTCCAAAAAAGTTATCCTCTTCTCAGGTTTAGTATGTTAACCTTACTCAACTTATTAATCTGATTTTGGATATATATATATATTTTTTCACATTAAAGTCACTCAAGCTAATTTTAATATATTAAAGTTATTAAATACATCAAAAGATACGAAACAAATGCATCAACACAATTTTGGTACCTTAAAAGTGTTTGAAGTTGTCTGAAATACACAAACTTGAAAACAAAATTTAAAATAATAACTTATTACCTCTTGTTCAAAACAAAATCATATACCTTTTTTGTGAAAAATGTTGTTTCACTTTATCAAGTTTTGACTATATAAACTATAAGAAATCATTATTATTCATTATTTATTAAAAGTGCCCACATTTAAACCATAAACCAGTGTACAAATGTTAATATATCAATCATTGGATTTATTCTTTTAAATAAAATGAAAAAAAGGTAGACTTGTTATGTATCATAAGAAAATATATATATATATATATATATATATATATCCTATATATATATATCCAATAGTATTATAGTAATCAAAATTTTCAATTATTTCACTGAAGCTACTTACTTAAAGTGCTTGCTCCTCTAAAGTCTCTTGACCTTTAATAGTTGTTTAAATCTTGTTAAACTTTTAATAAGAGTTAAAATTTTATATTAAGTGACTTATACGGAACATATATACATATTATTTAATGATTTTTTTCTAGTTTGACTTAAATTAATAGTTAAGAAATTTAGTTATTTGAAAACCGATTGGTTAATAAAATAGCCTAATCGATGACTTCGGTCTCGGTTGAGGATAATAACTAAACCAACCGAACAATGCACACCATAGCAGTGTCTGTATTTACCATCGCATCACGCAGACACCCTTCTAGTTTATTAAATAGAAATAAGTTAAATATCGTATTGTATTGTTTTGTTTTGTTCACAAGAAAAATGTTGGTATTAATGATACATTTTAGACCATTAAGGTTTTTTTTTTATTATTATTACCTCCTGCTAAGTTCATTTATAAAGAATGATCACTAAATAGAAATAAAGATTTACATAAGTTCATTTAAGTCATGTAACTAAAAAGAAAAAAACCAGAACATTAGAAAACATAATTGTAATTTCATTGTCATGCCTACTGACAAATGGGTTATTGGGTTTTCTTCGAAATTGGTGATGAACCCGGGTTACTTTCAGAGTACTCCGTTTGGTCCAATGGGTACTCCGAGAGTGCACAGGATTGATCCTGTTAGCCGTTTAAAAAAATAGAAAACCTAACAAAACCAACAAAAATTAATGTGTTTTAGGGTAACAAAAAAAAAGTTTAAATAACTTTAACATAACACTTGAAAAAATTGACTACTACTTTTATTATATTTCAAATTGTAAAAAGGTATAATTGATTAAGTATCGGGTTTACTTCATGTTATTTACTTTATAATATTACAAATAAATAAATGTTTCGAACTAAAACATCTAGTCACTTTAAGCAAACCAGTGGCGGAACTAGACCTTCAACTCAGGGGTATCCCAAAATTTTTTAGGGGTGTCCTCGTACTTGTTCAGGGGTGTCATGTGTATAAAAATCGGAAAATTTTTTTTTTTTACACTACTGGTAAAAACTTGAGCCGTAGCCCGGGCTACGCCCGTATACACTACAGGTCCGCCCCTGAAGCAAACTGTAGTCATTTCAAAAACTACCATTTCTTTATAAAATTTCGTTTCATCGTTTTTTGTTTTATTCAGTTATTGTCATGTTGTTTATAAAAAAATGTAATGATTGTATTATGTCTCTATTCTCTTCATTTGAATTCTTCTTGTCTCGTTTCTGATTGACTTGCAAGCTTTTAAATTTCTGTTTTACATGGCATGATAGCAACATGTCACACACATATATGGTCTCTCTCTATATATAATATGTATGGCTGCCTGAATGCAGGTTCGGGTCCATGTAGCTTGTGACAACGGTAATATTTTTATATGTTATTGTTTGTATGTTATTTATGTATGTGAAATGCAAGTGGCAGAAACTATTTTTTTTTAACGGTGAACTTAATGTATAAGGTTATCACACTCTCAAAATCGAAGAGCCCAGTATTGCCCCTCTTTGGCCAGACTATGTCGTCTTAACCGGGTTCACGCTGGCTTCAAAGTATTTTTAGTTAAGGAGATTCATAAATAACATTATTGTAACATCAGGGGCGGAACGCTCCGGCGGTAGTGTAAATTTTGGAAAAATTTAACGTTTTTTCGATTTCGTTAACCCTTTTATTTAAAACGTTGCTCCTATAAGGATTTTCTAGATACGTCAGTGTGTAACATGATGTTCGAAAGCCAAAAAAAAAGTTTTTTTACTAAAGTAATTAGGTGAAGGGACAAAGTACCACAAACTAGGCTACCTTGAAAGATCAGTTGTAATCTCTCTTGTAAATTTTAAATACAATAAGTGTTCTTTTCCTACATAATCTTGTTCTCCTACAAGTTGTTTTGAATGGCTACGAATATCCATAATAAAGATGAAATTGATAGATACTAACGGTTATAGACTTTAAAGACAATTGAAAATATACCTATGTGACAATTAGCCAAGTTGTCAAGGCCTTCTGGCCTATTTATGTCGTTTGGCTTGATGTGTGGGTGTATGTCATTACCACTCGACTTGCATACAAAGATGAAAGTGGTCAAGTGGAACCATAAATCATTCTTTACATGCTATACCTATAGATGGTTAACGTGAGCATATGTCGTTGGTGAAGTACCATAATATCATTAAATATCGCTTCATGATTCTTTTATTTCCAGTTAATGAGATATGCTATGTTTGTCATAAGGCGTGTTTGAACTCTTTTGGGGAGCATGCAGTTCATTATAGAGAGCTCACGGGGTTTAAGTGCCGACATGATTTGGTTAGGGACATCCTTTTTGACATATTTAGGTGCACTGTGAGTTCTGCTAAGAAAGAGGCACCCGTAAATTTCTTAACTGACCAACTAGAAGGAAGAGCTACCCTTAGACCAGCAGACATTTTGGTCTTTGGATGGATAGGAGGATAACATGTGTGTGTGGAACTAATATTTGTCCCCCCTGTGGGCCACGGTGAGTCAGATTTCTTTGGGCAAAGTGACCAAATACAAGAAAGCGTACCTTGACAATCAGCACATATTTATTCCATTTGCTTTTGATATTGTTACGCCAGAGGCTGTGGGCCTACTTAGTCAAGTTCAAAGGGCCATTCATAGTAATTTCATGACCACGAGATCTATAGATGTGGTTTTTAAAAAACTTAGTTTTGCTATTCAAAAAGGGATAGCCGGATGACGACATAGCTTGGTGTCCATTTACCTTATATCTCGGTGTAATTAGCATTTGGAAACTTCGTATTTAAATTTATTAATTTACAAGACATAGTCCCCTCTAGCCACTTGTCTATAAGTTTATTTCTCTCATCCATCATGATTCCCATGGATTAAACCATAGCAACCATGGTCAATCTTTCCTTATTTAATATTTCATTTTCTTTTTATAAAAAATAAATTAAGATAAGATAATAGTGGTTTGAGTCATGACCACACCCTTATGGTAATGGTTTTGGATGATGGATTAGAAGTATATGAAATAACGCTGATGTAGAGGGTCATGGTGATCATGATGGTCATAACCACACCCTATAGCCTTATACTTAAAACTATCATTTTCTTCAACTTTAACTTTGTTAATTTATTGGTGTTTATTTTTATTTACTTATTCAACTAAGTTAAGTTAGTTACCTTGTTAATTTTTTTAATAAATGTCACTTTGTGATTGATTTAAACTAGGTTTAAATTAGTTCGCCGCGTTGCGGCGAATTTCTTTTGTTATTTAGTTTGTGTTTACATGTGTTTTAAGATCACTACGAACGTGTTGCGAACAGAACTGCTGACAAGAATAAAAAGAAAATGTAGAAAGAAACACTAAAAAATAACCGAAAAAAAATCAACCAAAAAGTTGTATGGTAATGATGTTCGTATGAAACCCGTGGTCAGAGATGAGCAAATTGTTGTGGGTACCGGTACCAAATTTGCCGAACCGAAAGATCTTAAGTACCAATTCGGTACCGACTTTTGGCATTTCTGGTACCGGTTCACTACCGTTTTTTACCTTCATATACCGGAACCGAAACCGGTATTTTCGGTATCAGTACCGATTCTGTATCGGTTGGCACCGAGCTTATCCCTACCACTGAAACTAAAAAAAGAAAAAATTAAAAGTTGAAGAAAATCAACAAAAAAAAGTTGTACAATACCGTTGTTCGTACAGTAACCGTGATCAGGGATGAGCAAATGGTACCGGGTAGCAGCACTGAATTTCCCGAACCAAAAGATTTCCAATATCAATTCGGCACCAACTTTTGACGTTTTCTGTATTAGTGCCGGATTTTACCTTCATGTACTGATATCGAACAGGACCGTCCCGTATTTTCTTTACCAAAACTGGTTCGATACCGGTTGACACCAAGCTTATCCCAACCTCTAATATGAAAAAAAAAGACTAAAGTTAAAAAGTAAAGAAAATAACTTATAATATTAAAATCACTATTCATTTCATTTCCTTTATTAATATATATCACTATTCATTTCATTTCCTTAATTAATATATAGTAATAATAATAATAGTAATAGTAATAGTAAAGTAATAATAATAGTAATAATAATAATTTGAACTAAAGAGATAATGAAAAAAGAGACAACAATTACGGTACATCTTTCTTTGACAATAAAAGTTATAAATTATAATAACACCTAATATATTTTAGTTTATAAATCATTTTGAATTAAAGTTTTGCCTAGAGATAGAATCTGTTATCGGCAACAAACCAGATATCACAAATTTGTAAATCAAGTTGTTAGACATTCAAAACCAAAACACGGTTACAACAACAAAATCGGGATTCATGAATCCACCATTGTTTTAAAGTGTGTATCCAATATTGTTGGGTTATATAAGATTTGTTGATGATGAATGCTAAAACCTAAGGAAACCATCATCCCTTCCTAAAGAAATAAGTTAAAATACAGTCACAAGTCCACCAGTTTCTTCCCCCTTGAAAACTTCTCTAAAAAGTTGTCTCAACTACTGCTGCAATAAACTATTGCCTTCAAAGATTATTGTATAGAAGAACAAGTGCTGGATTGTTAAAGTGTTGGTCAACAAGTCAACAGTCAAGTCAACCAAAGTAAAAAACTGAAGACTAGAAGACCAAGTAAACAACTCAAAGACAAAAGTTCTGGATTTCCAGAAGTGTCGATTCTTAACTAGCAGTTCTGTGGAATCTAGCAGTTCACTCTATCTCACATATGAAGTAGCAGTTCAATGCAACAGTGTAACTATCTGACAGTTTGCTAACTGCTGACAGTTACATAATTTAATTAGTTGTTAAGGGTCGCATTCATGGTGACATCATCAGCAGTTCACTCCTCATATATATAGTTATTCTTATACATTATAATAGTTATCACTTAGAGCTTGAGCGAACAAGAAGTAAGTGAGAGAGTGTTCACCTTGTGAGAGGGAGTACATCTTGTACCTTTGTGATTGTATTACATTCTATGAATTCAATGAAATTATTTTGCAATCATTCCCAAATTCAGTTGTGTTAGATTGATGTGTTTGTTTATTACTGTTTGATTGAATTTATAATTTGATTAACTGTTTTATCATACAAAAAATACACTACATACACTCTCAAATCCAACAATTGGTATTAGAGCATGTTTCACTGAATTGACTTCACCGTTGATTCAGAATATAAACTAGCTCGAATCGATAATTGATTGAGTTATCAAAGAACATTGAGAATAATTTGACAAATCAGATAAACGAATTGTTTCTGATACTTTGTTTTCTGAATTAAAATTCAATATAACTCAGAGAGTTCACTCACTCATGATCCTCACAATACGGAATCGACAAACAAGCCACTGATGCTCATTCGTCATGAATTCAAGATATGGCAACAAAGAATGGGTCACCACTTGTCACAACAAAACACTGGTTGTTGGAGATCAATGGTATACGACCCTCATGTTCCCTCTATTCCGAGTACCGAACAACCGAATGCTAGTATTCCTAAGAAACCCACAGATTACTCCGAGCAAGATTTCCAAAAGTTGGAGCTCAATGCTAAGGCATTTGAGATACTGGTCACGGCCTTACCCAATGAAATCTATGTTGGATTGCTCCATTATGGGAATGCCAAGGAGTTGTGGATGCTTTGAACGAACAATTCGGTGGCAGAGTTCAAGTTCAAGAAAACAACAGAGAAATATTGAACCAACAATATGAAAATTTCTCTCATATCAAGGGAAAATCTCTAACTCAACAGTTTGAGCAGATTAACTTCCTGATCAGTGATCTTAGGCTTGCAGATCAAACTTACACAAATTCTGCTCTAAGCCACATATTTATGTGATCACTTCCTGATAAATGGGATACAACTGCATATGTATAGAAACTCGGTTGGTTTTAAGGAGATTACCTCACTTATGATAGAGCTTGACCAGAAACAAAAGTTGATGTTAGGTAAAATTTCTAATGATCACACATATGGTAACACAACCCTGATGAGTCAAGATGCGTCATTATTATCAAATAGAGTAAATGAACATGGTTATAATCACTTCTTTGACATAACTATTGGTTTTAATTCTCAAAACACCACATCACAGGTTGGAAATCCCAATTATGCCTTAATGATGCATGATCTGAGACCCATGGACCCAATTGACCAAGAAGAATTTGACCGCCTTGGCCAACTTGCACTATTGAGTATCAAATTAAACAAGTTTTACAATAAAATTGGTAGGAAGTTTCCTGGATTGGAGGGTAAGGGTAAATTTGAGAAAGATAAATCTAAGGTTGAGTGCTTTAATAGTTATAGGTTAGGACACTTTGCTAGAGAATGTAGAAATTTTGCAAAAAACACTTTACCAATTGTGACCTATCCAAATCAATCAAATGCTGGTCTGTATTCAAGTTTTCGAAATGGACAATATTTTTTTCCCAAAATACCCCTAATTCATCCATCAGTACACTGCACATTTAGCGTATGTATCAGTTCAAATGGCATATCAATATGCAAATGGACCATCTCAATATCCAATTGCTCAAGTACACACACCTCAATTACATGCTCAGTTACCTTCACACTCACATGCTACATCACCAGTAGTTTGAGAAACTACTGGTTGTCTTGCACTAGAACTTAATCATCAAAATTTCTTCACACAAAACTTTGTTGACTGAAGTAATATGTGTGATGAGATCACAAATGATAACTTGCCTATGTTTACAATTGATATCAAGGAACAAGCAAGCTTAGGTTATCTCAATGATTATGAAGATCCTTCCAAAGAAAAAGTTATATATGAAGTTCCTAAAAGAACAACTGTCAAGTCTCCAGAAACAAAGACTATCAATCTAGCACTTGTTTCCAAACATGAGCTCATAAAAAATGGTCTTCCACACAATGACGGTTTATGGTATGTTGACAGTGGTGGGTCAATGCATATGACATGTTGTAAGAATCTTTTGTTTAACTTTAGGGCTCATGGGGGTCAGACGTATCCTTTGGAAATGATTCAAAGGGAAAAGTTCTTGGGTCAGGGGAAGTAAATGTTGGTAAATTGAAATTTGAAAATGTTAAGCTTGTTAACAACTTAAGTTTAACCTTTTAAGTGTCACAAATGTGTGACAAAGGGTATGGCACATTTTTTCACAAAAAAAAAATCCTGTAAAATTGTTGGGCCAACACTTGCAAAGAAAATTGAGTGCTTAATTGCTAATGATGTTCAACTTGTGGCTAATAGGAGTAGAGATGTATATGTTGTTGATATGTTAAAGAACAACCCTATGCCACAAAATGTATGTTTACTCTCTCAGGAATCACCAAAAGAAACTGAATTGTGGCATAGGAGAGAATAGATATTGTCTAGCTATTGTATCCAATTCCTCCACCACCACTCTTCACTGATTCACCTAAAGTTTGTTTCAAACAACCAATCTGAAACTAGCACTTCCAACACTATCATTGATATCATTCCATATGTTGGGGACATCCTTTCTTGAGTTTCACCCTCCATAGCAAGTTATAGGGGATATGAGTAAAGGTGCGCTGACAAGAAGTCTAACAGCAAACATCTGTCTGTTTGCTAGATTCTTATCCGTGAATGAACCCTTAAAATATCAAGATGTTCTAAAAGACAACAACGTGGTAGAAACTATGCAACAATAGTTGTTTCAATTCAAAAGGCAGGAAGTTTGGGAATTAGTGCCTCTACCTAAAGATAAATGTCCTATTGGAACCAAATGGGTATTCAAGAACAAAACAGATGAAAGAGGCATTGTGGTGAAGAACAAAGCAAGGCTATTGGTTCAGGGGTATAAACAAGAAGAAGGAATTGATTATGATGAAACCTTTGCTCCAGTGGCCAGGCTGGAGACAATTAGATTATTTCTTACTTTTGTTGTCACCCACATAATAAAGGTGTATCAGATGGATATCAAGTGTGCATTTCTCTATGGAAATATCAATGAAGAAGTTTATGTGTGTCAGCCGCCTGGTTTTGAAGATGCTCACTATCCAAATCATATCTACAAGCTTGACAAAGCTTTGTATGGAATAAAACAAACCCCAAGAGTATGGTATGAAACTTTGTCAATTTTTTTAATTGCAAACAACTTTAAAATGGGCAAAACTAATAAAATATTGTTTTTAAAATGGGAGGGAAAAGATCTAACAGTTGCTTAGATTTATGTTGATGGCATAATTTATGCATCAACTAATTCAAACTTATGTCAAGCTTTTCAAAATCTAATGACTTCAAAATTTGAAATGAGTGCCATGGGAGAGTTACAATGCTTTCTAGGCTTACAAGTTAAGCAACTTGAGAGAAGAACTTATATACATCAAACTAAATATGTTAAAACTCTCCTAAAATGATTTAGAAAACTGCAAGACTTGTACCACTCCCATGTGCACATAGTCACTAGATTCTGATCCAACTGGCAAACCAGTAATTGAGACCTTGTACAGATGTATGATAGGGTCATTGATGTATCTTACTGCATCAAGGCTAGATACCTAAAAGAGTCTCTAACCTTAGGAATCAGGTATCTAGCTAATGATAATCTTGAGTTTGTTGGCTTTTTAGATATTGATTTTTGCAGGTTGCCTCACTACAAGGAAGTCAACCACAGGTGGATGCTAGTACTTAGGAAATGCACTTATCTCCTGGCAGAACAAGAAACAAACTGTTGTCTCAAACTCAACAGGGGAGGCAGAATATATTGCAGTAGCTATTTATACTGCTCAAATCTTGTGGCTGCAAACTCAACTGCTGGATTATGGAATCATATCCTTGAAACTCCCATCAAAATGGACACTGAAGCTGCTCAGAATATCATCAAAAATCTTATCCAACATTCAAGAACCAATCATATTAATATCAAACAACATTTTGTAAGAGATTGTTATGAAAAAAGCCCACTTTCAATTCAACATGTGTCCTCTGTAAATGAACTTGCAGATGTCTTTACAAAACCACTAGACACACTAACATTTCAAAGCCTAATCTTTAGGCTTGGGATGTTAGAATTAGAATAAAATTAATTTAAAAAATGTGTACTTTTTAAATCATCACCCTTATTGTTTTTTCCTAAATTTTCAAAATTCAAAACTTTTGGTCACATACCAATTGTTTTACCAAAAATAGAATAAACTTATGGTTATATACCAGTAGTTTCACAAACGACTGGTTTTTTCTACCAGTAGTATTCAAAAACATCAACTTCCATCTTCCACATTATCAGGCAAAGGTACAAAGGTAAGAACATGTATGATCTCTATTACTTATTATCGCTTTGGGACCACTGCCTCTGTCTATCCAAGGAAAAACACCTTCCTATGGTAACCCAAGATAGACATTTTTCACAAAAAACTTACTGACATGTTACATCCTTTCTAAAAAACCTACCTGTCTTACAAAGGGTGACACATATATTCACTCACACAAAAGATAGATGTTACTTCTTTACATCTAATCTTGATGATTCTCTTCAAACAACTGTTTCTTTTAAAAATGGTGTCAGATCTGTTTAAAAGGCAGCAATTTAAATTTCATGATGGATGAACATCTTGACATCACAAATGAGCAAAATCTCGCTGCCACATCTAAGAGATAATCCTTCAGACCAATGCTTAGATGTTACATAATTCACTTCCTAACCCACATGAAGAAGAGGTAAAATCCATCTCAGGTATACCCATGTTGATGAGATTGCATGTGTGACTTCCACTCTTCTAACGGATCTCACTTGGTCACAGATTAACAGTGGAATCATAAGTAAGACCTCCTTGCAGGCAACAACACCTTGCTTCCTCAGGAAGACAAAACAACTGACAAAACTAGTGATACAACCACATACTATGGGGGCATATGATTTCACTAGATAGAATGATGCCAGAACTCTAAAACTTCTTGATCTGATGAAACAAGCTGAGAGTTGAGGTCTCCTATCTCAAGTAGATGGTCACCATGCCGCCCTCCACGCCAACGACGGGCCGGTGTGCCCGACGTGGAGAGACTTCAATGTCACAAAACAACGCACACTCCATGTGGTCTAAAGATGTCATTACTTTGTCAAACAGTTTGAGAAAACGCTTGGAATACTAAAAAAAATTGATAAAATGTGATAAAAAAATTGGTAAAAATGTGAGAAAATTGTGTACTTTAAGGTGGGCAAACCATGGATAGATCGTGGAACAACCTTGGAGGTCCCGGAACACTTTTCAAACAAAACGATAGATGTATCAAATCCTAAAAAATATGGACCATTTATATTATCTTCATTTTAGCATCGGGAATTCATAGTAAGTGACAAAAGCTAATGCACATATATTGATTCACGTATGATACATAAATTGTAATTTACGTTGGACATAACATGCATAATGAGATTTAAGTCTATACAAGAGCAAAAAGATATACACAATCAAAAATTCATATAACTCATAACTATAGTATAAACGTATATATTTTGTTAAGGTATAACACATCCGATTTTGCGATTTTCTTATTTATTAATTGTATAGACGAGAGGACCCGAATACTTTTGAGTCGGATAAATGTAATCCCAAATAATTACCAACTTTATATTGTTTTAATTGCTAGTGGCCCACATGATAAGGTACATGGTGCCCTGTAAAAGCACAAATCTTAATCATTGGGCCAGGAAATTTCGAACACATAAATACAAACCTTATTTAAGATTGTAGTACAACATTATGACGTGTTCATTACACTATTAACGTAAGAAACGATCATTTGGTTTACGGGTACTATTTGCAACAAGAAAATAGCATCAAAGTGGTATATATACTTTATCCGTCTTAGAACTAATGTAAATGTAAAAAATGAATAAATGAAGAATTAAAAACATGTATGTATATTCTTCATAGGTACAAAGTTAAATTTACTTAGATTGCAAAATGATTTGGATCCCTCATAAATTGTAATGATAAGATAAATAAAAATATAATAAAACTATTAAAATACAATTATTTATTTTAAATGTTTTTTATAGTAAAAAAACCCTAAATTCGGATGTAAATGATGAATTATCTATATAATATTATAATGCATGAGAGAGTGACATTTTAAGATACCAAAAAACAAAAATGTTTCCCTCTTAATTTATAGATACACCCCTAAATGGGGGTAAATTGGTCTTTAAATAATAAGTATATTTTAGCCATTCATCTTATTACACTTAAATTCCTGAATTTTAACATAAATTACAGGCAATTAGTTACATTTTTCGTCCTCCACAATAAACTTATAATTCTTTTACGTATTCTTGTCATATCATATAAACAATAATGTTTTTATAAAAATCAAAAAATACCGTGATGACCTACTTATTTTTGTCGATGTTTCGATAGTTGTCTTAGTCAGTATTGACATGTGGATGAAAAGGTACAGGTAGATGATGACTTAGTGTACAAGTGATTAAAACCCTACGTACTTGGTCATTATCCCAAGATGTTTAATAGCTACAGAATGTCAAGTGATTAAATACTGTCATTCTAACCGAAACCACAATTAACAAAAAAACGGTTATCGATTTTTTGTACTCTCATTTAATCAAAAGTAACTGAACCGAACCATTCATATTTTCATATATTTATAGCTTTTATTCCTTTAGTTCATTTATTTCATATTTATACCCTCATTTTATGTATTTATACCTCCATTTCATTTAGGTCCGTATTGGTTAATAAAAACAGACTAATCGATGACCTCGATTTCAGTTGATGATAATAATTTAACCAATCGAACAATGCATATTGTGGCAATGTCCGTGTTTCCCGCCGCATCACGCGCGCACCCATCGGTTATTAACCAAAATCAGTTATCGGTGAGCAATAACTAAATCGTTAACCTAAATTAAACCGAAAACAGACGAAACCGAACCGAAATCAACAAAAAACTGAAAATCGAATTAACCAAAAACCAGTTATCAATTTTTTTGTACTCTCGTTTAACCAAAACTAGCTAAACCGAACCAAATTATTCATATTTTGATATATTTCTAGCTTTTATACCTCCAGTTCATATATTTCATATTTTATATCTCCATTTAATATATTTATACTTTCACTTCATGTATTTATTATTAGACTATATTACATAAAGTGGGCCCGTGGGCTCACATTAATAATATAGTTTAATATTTATACCTTAATTTCAAATATTTTAAAGCTAAAGTTTGGTTTTTGCTATTAACTGAAATTAAATGAACCAAACCAAAAGTCGTCAATCTAACTGAAACCGAAATCGAAGTGTTAACTGAAAACCGAGTGGTTAATAAAATAGACTAACCAATGACTTTGGTTTCGGCTTCGGTTGAGAATAAAAGCCGAACCGATTGAACCATGCACAACACAATGAAATGGATTACCCGATTACTTCGCTTTTGATGTATATCTATCAAAATGATACTACAATAAATATTATTATATGAATAAGAAAACTATCAAAAAAGAGTATCATAATGAGATGTGTCGCTCCTATTGCATCACGTGGACATCCTACTAGTTAAACAGGAAACATGAACCATAATTTGGGAATGAAAATTAGTAGTATTTTGGTTAGAAACAGTTTATTTTTTTATTTAATTTTCTTTTTGCAATTATTATGCACATATTTTACACATAAGACTACTGTTTCTTTAGGAAATGTTAGGCAAATATTGTTAAAACCTTACTTTTCTCATTTCTATTGTTATTGTAAAGTTTAAATACTACCATTCATTCAGATAGATAAAGATAGATAAATGGAAAATAAATGACTTCAAACGTTCCAAATTCAAGTAATGAAAAAGAAAATATACCATGATAAGTATTTAAAGGTATTATAACCGTAAGCAGTTTGTACCGAACGCCTAGTGAGCTATTGCAAATCGTTTAGTGAAAAGTCCGTTTATGTTATGGTAAATCGCCTATTATAACCAGAGTTGTGTAAACTTTATTATCTGTTTACAAACTTATTATTATTATTATCACAACCTTATATTTATTATTATTATTATTATTATAATTATTATTATTATTATTATTATTATTATTATTATTATTATTATTATTATTATTATTATTATTATTAGTATCACAACTTTATACAAACAAGTAAACAAGAATCATGCAACTATAGTTCCGGTTACGTACCTGAACAGTTTCACTCTTTTGCTATGATTCAATTTGTTGTGTTACTTCAATGTGTTAGGTTAACATATTTATGAGTCAATTGATTTCTTTTTGAGGGGTGGGGGTTAAATGCCTTAAATTGAATTTCTAAAGGACTAAACATGGTGTACATATGAACAATGGAATGTGTTTCAGTGTTTGTTGTGGTGAACAAGGAAGAGATACATAGAATTAAATGAGGGTTGTTGCCGGTTGCTCCTTTCGCTTTCAGAATTTACACAAAACTGTGGACCGTAACCCTAGCATTTATGGCTTTAGCCAACTACCCCCTTCAAATCAAATTTAATTCATACATAGGTCTAATCGATGTGGATGTTGTAACTTATAACTTTAAAGCTACCAACCCCTTTAGCCTCAATTCGGAGCGACATATGTATTGTAGAGCATTCCATGTGACATTACTTAATGGTGATGTAAAGTTAACAAAATCATCAGAAAATCATGTTTACATAGATAATTTATTTATTCGTATAATGAAAAACTACAATATCGTATTCGTTAAATATGGGAGTCAACTGTGTCAACTGATAGATTAAAGTGATGAATGATCACACAGATAGATTAAAGTGATAAATCCAAACTGTTAATCAAAAACATTAGTCATTGTTTGTTTAAAACCCGATTATTTTTGTATCAAGTTAAAAATTACGACCCCAAACTTATGTTAGACAAGTGATTGTTTTTAATCAGCGAGCATAATAAGTTTACACTATTTGAGGAACTCATTCTAAATATGATTTTTTTATATTTCAAACCAAATAATTATATATAACCATGTAGTAACGAATTGTTATAGAAGCCTGAGATGAATGTAAAATCACCCAGCCGTGTTTAATTTTAACTAAATTGATATAAAATATGATCTATCCATAAATTCAGTAGAATTGTGAACTTGATTGTCTGATTGAGATGTTTTAAACATACGTCTAAACACCTCATAAATACACTACATATTAGCGATATCATATCAGTATTCAAGATGATTAAAGATGAACCAACTTCTAGTCCATCAAACCTCTCTACCCCTCTTCTCTGCGATCGCCGGAGGCTCGACGACGGGAAGACTCTTTGGATAGTGTGCGAGGTCGCCTCCCCGTTGGCTTTGACCTTTCACCCTATCTTGTGTTTCAACCCGTCCATACGCCAACGGGATCCGGAAGTTCTCTTTTCTCTTCAGTTGTCTGGAAACAACCCGCCGGCGGCTCGACGAAGTAAAGGTGGAGGGATAGCGGTGGTGGTCCGATTTGATCAATACGTGGTGTGCTGATCTATCTCTACCATAGCCTCTATCTGTCTGTTCCGACTGCTTCCACTCGCTGTTCGGGCGTTGTTTCCTCCTGGTCAGCCCGATGGCGGATGACGGTCCGTGGTTGGACCCTCATCAGAACAAGAAGAAAAACAAGAACGTTAAGAATGGGATTCATGGGAAAGGCAATATCACTAAATTCTTTATCACGAACCTGCCTGAAGGTTGCACTCCATGGGAATTATCTGAGTTTGTTAAGGTTTTCGGGGAGGTGGCAGGGGCGTATGTTGCTAAAAAGAAAGACAAGGTCGGTAACAGATTTGGCTTTATCAGTTTCAGCAATGTCAGGGATGTTAAGGAACTAGAAAGAGCTTTGAACGGGACTAAGATGGGGAACTCGAAG
The DNA here is from genome assembly GCF_002127325.2 of Helianthus annuus. Classification (NCBI taxonomy): domain Eukaryota; kingdom Viridiplantae; phylum Streptophyta; class Magnoliopsida; order Asterales; family Asteraceae; genus Helianthus; species Helianthus annuus. The sequence continues at coordinate 56,494,401 of NC_035449.2, read as the reverse complement.
CTTAAAGCGAACATTGCTAGATTCGCTGTGGAAAACGCTAATCTTATGGAGAAGCCTGTGGAGATAAAGAAGGTCAAAAAGCCGGAGCATCTTGGTGTTCCTCAGGGTAATCTCCAAGGTAGAAATCAAGCTTTCATAAAAGAAGGAGGAGGGAGACTCTTTAGTGATTTATTCCAAATGGGTAATCAATCAAAGATGGGCAGTTCGTCCATGTAGCATCAGGACGGCAACGTGGTGGAAGTCTTTGACAGCATTTCTGTGTTCCCGGAGTTAGTGGGTCTGGCAGCGGTGGGGAGGTGTAAAAATCTAAGGATTCTCAATAACCTTCATGCTTTGTTGTTCAAGACAGGTGTCAGGGAGTTTAGTTTGAGTTATATGGGTGGTCTTGCTATGATGATAAAATTCTCGTGTTTGGAAAGCTGTAACAACTTTGTCTGTAACCTGTCGTTGTGGCAAGATTGGTTCTCGCCTATTGATCGTTGGAGTGGGCAGTCCCTCCCGTTTGAAAGGATCGCCTGGCTCAAGGTTGTCGGGGTGCCTATCCACTTGGCGGCGGATGAAATGTACGATTCGGTAGCTCGAAAGTTTGGAAAAATTGTCCATGGGTCTCATAGAATGCCGGAGGATGTGGACTTATCGTCTATCTGTATCGGGATCCTAAGAGGAGATGGGGTGAGAGTAGCGGAGGAAGTTGTTTTGACCTGGAAGGATAAGAGGTTTAAAGTTTGGGTTGAAGAAGTGTCAGAGGAGTGGTTACCGGAATGCCTGGAAGAGGAAGGTGTCGGGTCGGAAGAAGAAAAGTCGACAGAGGAAGGTAAGTCGTCGGAATTCCAGGTTGACAGGTCGGAAGTCGAAAAGGTTCCGGAAGACGGACAGACTAAGTCTGCTGAGGTCCTCGTGGAAGACGTGCATTTGGCCGCTTTGTTGCATGGGGAAGGTTCTCTTCGTGTAAAGGACAATAATTGCGTGTTTAATAAGGAGAATTTTAAAGGGGGGAATCCCGAGGTATTTTCAGCAGCTCAAGTCCCTTTGTCGGGTGGCGGGGTGGTCCCCCAGGGGCCAGTTTTGTCGGATAATATTCCAGTTAAAAAGAAAAAACCTTTCAACCTTTTTAAGGATAAGCATTTGAGGAAGCCCATTATGGTTAGCCCACCTAGTAACAAAAGGCCTGCTAAGAGATCCAGAAGGGAATCAGAGGAGCCCAAGGCTTTTTCTTGGCCTGATGGTTTGAACATCAATAGGGGAAACTCGGAAGTGTCAAGGAACAATCTCTGGAATGTTCAACCCCCTGGGAACGGGGATAATCCCTGTCAGGGGATGGTGGAAGACGGTGCGCAGAAAGGACCCGGATCAGTCCCGGAGTCGGTACCGGAAACTCAAGTATTGGGGTCGGCCTTCCCCAAAGGAATGGAGGATTTTAACAGAGAAGTTGAAGCTACTATTGACCTGGGGAAAAAAGTGGGAGTGGCTCTCGATGATCATTCCAGTCGGATCAAGGAGGTGTTGCTTGGTGAAGGTATTAATGTGGTGATTTAATGAATTTTTTGTGTTTAAACGTGAGAGGAATTGGGGGTTTTCACAAAGAAGGTTGGATTAAGGGTTTAAAGTTAAAACACTAAGTCGATTTCTTAGCGATTCAAGAAACAAAGGCAGAGGACTTGAGTAATTTCAACTTTGAGAAAATCTGGGGGAACAAGAAGTACGGTATGGAGTTCGTGGGGTCGGTTGGTAATTCTGGGGGTATTCTCAGTTTATGGAACTCAGGTATTTTTGAACTGGAGACCTCCATTAAACGGAGAAATCTGTTAGCTTTGAGGGGTAAGCTTAAAGGCAGTGGAGAGGTTATCAATATTATCAATGTGTATGCTCCGCAAAGCTCCGCAGCTAAGTCAGATCTTTGGAAAGAAATTCTGGTGATTTTGGGAGGATGGGATGGTTGTTGGGTCATGGTTGGGGATTTCAACGCTGTTAGAGATGCTTCCGAAAGAAAAAACTCTGGATTTAAGGCGGCCTGTGCTAAGAATTTTAACGAGTTTATCGCTCAAGCTAACCTTTTGGAGTTCGATATGAAAGGTTTCAGGTTTACGTGCTCGAGAGAAAACGGTAAGAAGCCCAGCAAGCTCGATAGAATAATGGTGTGCTCGGAATTTTTCAACAGATGGTCTTCTGTAGTTCTTAGAGCATTGTCGTTTCTTTATTCGGATCATTGCCCCCTCATCTTGGAAGTCGGAGACAAGAATTTTGGTCCGAAACCTTTTAGGGTGTTTGATGTGTGGATGGGTAAAGATGGCTTTTGTGAAGCCGTGGAACTTGCAGCTAGTTCGAGTTCAATCTCCGGCCCCCCCGACAGACGTCTTACGGAAAAATTTGCTAATATTAGAAGGGCTCTTAAAGAGTGGCGGGACAATTATTCCAAAAAAGAAAGTGAAGAGGTCTCCTGTGCGTTAGAGGAGGTCGAGAAGTTAGAAAGTTGTTTGGAAGTTCGGGACCTCAGTGAAGAAGAGGATTGGGTTCTCGCGGAAAACAGGAAGGTTATTTTGGATGCGGAGCTCAGAAAATGTTCAGAGGCTAAACAGAGGGCCAGGGTCAAATGGGCGTCGGAAGGCGATGCTAATACCAAATTTTTTCACTCTTTGGTGAACCAAAGAAAAGCATCGAACAACATTCCAGGGCTGATCATCGATGGGAGGTGGGAGTCTAAACCGACTAAGGTCAAAAAAGAAATTATGTCGTTTTTCAGGAATCGATTCAGGGAGGAATGGGTAGATAGGCCGCAGGTTGATTGTGAAGGGACGAGGGTTTTGGGGGAAGCGGATAAAACGTCTCTGACCCAAAGATTTTCGGTGGAAGAAATTAAAGCCGCAGTCTCGGAGTGTGGGAGTGATAAATCGCCGGGCCCGGATGGTCTAAATTTTGGTTTCATCAAAAAGTTTTGGCATCTGTTTGAAAAGGATTTTATAAAGGTGTTCGACTCATTTTTTATCAACGGGGTGTTTAGCATGGGCTGTGGTTCCTCTTTTATTACGTTGGTTCCTAAAATTAAAGACCCTGTTGAGCTAAAAAATTACAGGCCTATTAACCTTATAGGGGTGATCAGTAAGGTGGTTTCCATGGTCCTGGCGAATCGTCTTAAGAAAGTGATTGGTTCTGTGGTGTCCGAATCTCAGTCAGCCTTCCTGGAAGGAAACTACATTTTGGATGGCCCGCTCATTGTTAACGAAATTCTAAGGTGGGGCAACAAGTTTAAGAAAAAAGGTTTCTTCTTCAAAATTGACTTTGAGAAGGCGTATGACAACGTGAACTGGAATTTCCTCCTCGATACGATGTCCAAGAAGGGCTTCCCGGATCGGTGGTGTCTTTGGATCAAAGGGATTCTTCAGTCGGCTCGGTCTTCGGTGCTTGTCAACGGATCTCCGACTTTCGAGTTTCAATGCTTCAAGGGTATGAGACAAGGTGACCCCATCTCCCCTTTCCTCTTTATTTTGGTTATGGATGTACTTTCTGGAATGCTTGAGAGGGCTAAGAATGAAGGTTCGATTAACGGGTTGGTGTTGCCCAATAATGGTCCGTTCATATCACATCTTTTTTATGCTGATGACGCGATAATCATCGGGGAGTGGTCGAAAGAGAATATCGCTAATGTGGTTCGAACTCTTAGAATTTTCCACTTGTGTTCGGGGCTGAAAATCAATTTAGACAAATCGAGCTTGTTTGGTATGGGGGTTAGATCGGAGGAAATGCTGGACATGGCTTCATTTGTCGGGTGCAATTCGGGGTCTTTCCCGTTCTGCTATTTAGGGCTTAAAGTTGGAGCTAATATGAATCGGGTTGTTAATTGGGATGTGGTTTATAAGATTTTCGATGCTCGTTTGTCTAGCTGGAAGGCGGCGTTACTGTCTATTGGGGGGAGAGTCACGTTGATCAAGTCCGTGCTCGAGAGCCTCCCGAACTATTATTTCTCGTTGTATAAAGCTCCAAGCAGAGTCATTTCGGACTTGGAGGCAAAAATTAGAAGGTTTTTATGGGGAGGAAACGAGGAAATCAAAAAGCTGCATTAGGTGGCCTGGAATGTGGTTTCGTTGCCTAAAAATAAGGGAGGGCTTGGTTTGAGTAAGCTCAAAAATATTAACGTGGCGTTACTCGCCAAGTGGGGGTGGAGACTGAAGACGGAAATCAACAAATTCTGGGTTAAAATGGTAGAGGCCATTCATAGTACGAGACTTAATTGGGACTTTATTCCTACTAGAACGTCTATGGGTGGGGTTTGGTGTAACATTGCTCAGGTTCTTTTTAAACAAAAGGTGGACGGGACTCCTTTAAGGAATTTCTTTAAAAGCAAGGTTGGAAATGGTGACTCCACGGCGTTTTGGTTGGACCCGTGGCTGTGTAACGAGCCTCTCAAATATAAGATGCCGGAGTTATTTAAACTGGAGAAATACAAGAGTTGCAAGGTGTCGGATCGGGTTAAATCTCCGTTGGAAAGTAGTGTTCTCGGTCACGAGTTTGTTTGGGAATGGAGAAGAAATATATCAGCTGGGGTCGAAGTCGACGAGCTGGTGGAGCTATATAGTAGACTGTTACGGGTCAACTTGGAGGATGGTCCGGACCGGTGGGAATGGATTGGTGCTGAGGATAAACAGTTCAGTGTGGGAGCTGTCAAAAGGCTTTTAAACAGTTACGATCAGTCTAATTCTTCATCTTTGGTCCCTTTAGAAGAATGTAAGTGGATTCCAGATAAGCTTAACATTTTCATGTGGAGATCGGCGCTCAACAAGATCACGACTGTTGAGGCCCTTCATCACAGAAATATCCAGGTGCAAAACGACAGGTGTGACCTTTGTAATGATGGGGAAGACTCGGTTGACCATATTTTTTCTTCGTGTTACGTGGCAACAGTGGTTTGGTGCCATATAAGCAGGTGGTGTAGCATTCAAAACCTTTATTTTTTTAGTTTCAAAGATATTACGGAGACCCACAATTTTGTGGGCCTTTCTGGGACCAAGAAAGAAGTATTTAAAGGCATAATCAGGATTGCGGTTTGGTGTATTTGGAAAGCTAGGAACAAAAAGAGGTTCGAGGGTAAGGAGGCTCGCATTGGGGATATTATTAACGAGGTGAAAGCGTTAGGGTATTTATGGTTTAAAAATAGAGGTAGATGTAAAAACATTGAGTGGATAGACTGGTGTAAATTTGTATTTTAGTAGGTCGGTGTTGTGTTTGGGCCCCTCGATTTGAGGGTGTCGGTTGGCGTTTTTTAATGAAGTTTACCTTTCAAAAAAAAAAAAAAAAGATGATTAAAGATGAAGTTTCAGACCGAACTTTTTTCCATGCAATCGCCTTTAACAAGTCACTGATTTGTAAGCTGGTATGTTAATTTTACCATTTATTAAGTGAAATTACTATTACCTTTTTAGAACGACAACTCACATATTCTCTAGTTCTACTAATAAGCTGTATTTTTTTGTCCACCATAGTGATTGAACCCTCATCACTTCAAAAAACAAAGTCTTATCTTACACCTTGGTACTATTAGAACAAATACTCTTTGGTTGAAACTACTTTATAGTTATAATCAAATCAAATCTTTAAAGCGGTAAAGGATAAATATATGTGTGTGTGATTATTGCTTACGTCATTACAGACACAGCACCGATAAAAAAAACCCATATGATGTTTAAACTGCACGTTTTTACTTACTCTTGCCGTATACTTATTTAACTAAATAAATGTTTGCTTGTCTAACATGATACGACTCTAGTAAAATTTGTAACATCACATTAGATTAAATGTGAAGCTTGTGTTATCACTTGAATCATATGCCATACCAATAAATATCGATGATGAAAGAGCTAGTAGCATCACTCGATGTCAAATCTAAGTAGCTCATGATGATGATTTGTTCGTCTTCCCAATTCTCCAGGGCAAATATAGAGCATGACAAACCTCAATTTAATTCATTTGACTTTTTGATAGTCACCCATACATAATATTTGACTGCAATTATAAATATTCGTATGCTATTAGATTGTGGGGTATGGGGCTTGGGTTGGGGTGTGGATTGGCTGAAAACGCTCAAGCCAAGCCACCACCTCGGGTGGGCTTGGGTTGGGGCGTGGCCCAAGGGGCGGGAGTTTAAAGCCGGGCGTGGGGCGGGTCTAACAAGCTGACATGGCGGGTTCTCAATGGCCAAACCAAACTAGCCGTTGGGGGCATTTAAAAAAAAAATCCTTTATAAATACATTACCATATTTAACATTTTTCTCACACAATATCAAATACATAAAACACAATCTTGCCATGAGTTCTTCAAGTTCAAGTGAATCGTCATCATCATCTGACGATGGTGCAGAAATATTTCTACAAACGATCGCGGCGGTGGTGAAAGCTATTGTGGAAGACGAAGACGATGAGGAAGAGACTCAGCAACCTAAATGGAGGAGAAGGTACATCGCTCGTGAACGGCACACCGCTAACAATTTGTTGGTAAGCGATTACTTCTCAGCGGAACCTAAGTATGATGAAAAAATGTTTAGGCGTCGTTTTCGTATGAGTAGAAACTTAATTTTAAGGATATCTAGAGATCTTGAGGAGAAGTATGTTTATTTCCAACAAAAACCGGATGTAACCGGGCAATTAGGATTTAGTACGTGGCAAAATGTCACGAGCGCACTTAGGCAGTTAGCGTACGGCAATAGTTCGGACATTATGGATGACTATTTAAAAATGTCTGCACGTGTAGCTAGAGAAAGTCTTCACAACTTTTGTTCGTGTATTCTTGAACTTTATAGCAAAAGATATTTGAGAAAGCACTCGTTCAGTGACATGCAACAAATATTGGAACATCATGCAGATTATCATGGGCTACCCGGGATGCTAGGTAGTTTAGATTGTATGAAATGGCCTTGGGAACTTTGTCCTACCGCATGGCAAGGCGCTCACACGAGTGGATTTCACGGGATGCCAGCCATCATGCTTGAAGCGGTTGCGTCCCAAGATCTTTGGATATGGCATGCGTTCTTCGGTATGCCAGGTTCACATAATGATATTACCATCATAAACCACTCGCCCACTTTCAATGATCGGGTAAATGGTATAGGACCCAAAGGAACTTTCTTTGTAAACGGGGTTGAGTACGTGTATGGGTACTACCTAGTTGATGGGATTTACCCAGAGTGGGGGGTTTTCGTAAAATCGTTCACAAGACACGGTACCATAGATCCAAAGAGATTAAAGTTTAACAGGGTCCAAATGGTTGTACGTAAAGACATTGAGCGAGCATTCGGTGTTTTGAAGAAAAGGTGGCGAATATTGGCAATGCCTTGTCGACTATGTGACAAGGATCAGATTGGAAACATGATGTACGCATGTATCATTCTTCACAACATGATTTTGGAGGATGAAGGTAGAGCGGTCGTTACCTACTATGATGACGATGACCCCCAACAAGGTAACGTAACAGTTACAGGCGAAGATAAAGCGTCAAATGAATTTTTGATCAAGTCAAGGGATATACATCACAACCTTCGATCTGATTTGGTGGATCATGTTTCAACGATTCCTGGGTTCGAAACTGACGAAGACGACGAATAATGATTGTTTTTTATTTTGATAATTATTATGTATGTTTATGTAGTTTTTAATGGTTATATATATATATATATATATATATATATATATATATATAGGTAGGTAGAGGATCCTGTAAAAAGTGCTCAAAGTGTGAGAAGTGTATTATAACACTATATATAATACTATATAACATCATATGAACACCGTATAACAATATGTAACACCATATAATACCATATAACACTATGTAACACTATATATCATTATTTAACAAATATAACACTATAGGTTGTCTGATAGCATGTCTATGATAGATGTATAGTACAGTGTTACATAGTGTTATATGGTATTATATGGTGTTACATATTGTTATACGGTGTTTATATGGTATTATATAGTATTATATATAGTGTTATAATACACTTCTCACACTTTAGGCCCTTTTTACACTATCCTTACCCTATATATATATATAGGGAGGGGCTCATGCGAGAACCACCCTTATTGTGAGAACTTTGAGAACCAATGTGAACACAACCTAAAATAGCTAAAAAAACCTAACCCCCCCACCCCCCCCCCTCAAAAAAAAAAAACCTAACCCCCCCACCCCCCCCCTCAAAAAAAAACCTAACCCCCCCCCCCCCAAAGCTAAATGCTAAAAACTAAAACCCCCAAAAAAACCTAAAAAAAACCTACCCCCCTCCCCCCAAAAAAAACCTAAACCCCCCTCCCCCACCCCCAAAAACCTAAACCCCCCCCCACCCCCCAAGCTAAAATACTAAAAACTAAACCCCCAAAAAACCTAAAAAAAATCTAAAAAAATCAAAAAAAAATCTAAAATTTTTTTTTAATATTTTTTATGCTCAAATCGCTACTTTTAGTGGCCAAATTTTTTTTTTTTTAATTTTAAAAAAATCTTTTTTTTTTCTTCGAAAAGTAACGATTTTTATATAAAAAATATTAAAAAAAAAGTTTTTTGTGTGATTTTTAGCTATTTTTAGGCATTTTTGGTGTGTTCACATTGGTTCTCGCGGTTCTCACAATAATAGGTGGTTCTCGCATGATCTTCTCTCTCTCTCTCTCTCTCTATATATATATATATATATATATATATATATATATTAAAAAAATGTTGAGGTGGCTTGGCCACGCCAGCCCAGCCACGCCCACCATACCCCCTACAACTTGGGTTTGTGTTTGTTGATCTTCAAGTTCCACGTGTCAACCCATGCATCAAACCCCCGCCCCATTATACCCCACGTTTTTAGAATTTACTTTTTTGTATTTCGATCTTCTTTTAGAGTTTAATAATGAGGTGAGTATAGGCCAATTCAGTTATGAAGTAAAATTAGACTTATAATTGATGTTTCGTTTTTTAGATTTCTATAACCGAAATGTTTTGTTATAAATTGTTCTCTTACTAAAAGGTTGGTTTAGTTAATTTGGTTAATCGTCAACCTTGGACATAAGTAGATCAAGCTAATTTTTTTAAGAAAAAATTACATTGTTGGTCCTTTTTGTTTCTGTCAAATTTCAATGTCAGGTACTAATAGTTTTTTGTTGTAAAATCAGGTATTAATGTTTTAATTTTTTAAAATGTTGAGTGCTAAGGACAAATCTTGTCATAATGTTGAGTACTAAGGGCAAACCTTGTTAAATTTTTTTTTGTTAAGTCTTACTAAAATGACTAAAATGCCCTTTAACAATGCCCTTTAACATATAGAGAGTCTATTTTTTAATTAATTATAATTGACTAAAATAATTTAAAGTTTTATTTATATTTATATTTTTGTATTTTTCTGTTTTATTTAAATATTTTTATAAAATTAAATGGATTTGAAGTTTATTATTTATAAACTTTGAGTTTATATATAATAATATGCTAGTAAAATAAACTTTTTAACTTAATCTGAATAATATTATATATAAACTCAAAGTTTAAAAATAATAAACTTTAAATCCTGAAGGGGTATGGTCCCAAAAAAGCCGTGCAAACCTCCGGTGAGGTTGTGCGTGAGACCATACTCCTTATTTAAATAAACTTCTACCAAGAGTGTCGCGCGAGGTACAACACTCCTGCCCTATGTCGCGCGAAGCCTCGCCCACAAGAAACTCCGATATCAACACTTAGCATAAAGTAAAGGAACACATGGACACACTAACCCCGCGCGGGTTTAGATTAGATGCTCAGCAAGAGCCTCATAGGAAGGCAGCGCAAGGCTGCCTCCAGTGGTACACAAGGTACAAGTGGCAGTGAAAAGAGCCAATGAGCGTCCAGCAGGCTCTGGTCAATCGTGCGCCACGATCGTCTGACGAGAAGTACTCAAGGACGCCTACGTGGCACCAATCAGGGGACGGAGACATCTGTCCCATGATCTCCACTTGTCTGCTGATGGCAGAAAAATAGCAGGGCCGACAACAACGACACGTGGCTCCAATCAAGGTGCGCCAGCACCAAAGAGTTTCTAGAGGCCACTAAACGGTCGACACTAGAGAGACAAAGAGCATATCCGTTATGCTGTCCATTTCCGGCCCAAGGCCCATCAGCCCATATCCTCTTACACCTCTCCGGCTATAAATAGAGACCTCATTCCACAGGTTAAACATTCTACTCCCCCTACTCTCACTCTTTAACATTTAATTATCCTCTCAAAGCAGTCGCTTATTCTCACGCCGGAGCCCGGTTAAGAGGGAAACCCCCACATTCCCCTCTTAACGAGTAACGGTGTTCTGTTTTGCAGGATCGAACCTCAAGTCGGAGCTCAAATATTCATAAGAAGATTAACCATTATGGTAGAAATATAAACCAAACTGATTAGCACCCTTAATTAGTTCAGTGTTTCTTCAAATCCATATAATTTTATTAAAAAATATAAATAAAACAAAAAATATAAAACACATAAATAAAAATAAAACTTTAAATTATTTTCGTCAAATTAATTAAAAAAATAGACTCTCTAATTATTAAAGGGCATTTTAGTTATTTTAGTAAGACTTAACAAAAAATGTTAACAAGGCTTGACATTAGTACTCAGCATTGTGACAAATTAGAAAGTTAATATCTGATTTTGCAACAAAAAACTATTAGTACTCTACATTGAAATTTGACAGAAACCATAAGGACCAACGATGTAATTTTTTCTTTTTAGAATGACAAAGTTCTTTATTTTTTATCATTTGTAGGACCCGAATCCAAAATTATCAAACCTATGTGTTCATAAAGGCTTTGTCTTTACCAACAAGGAACGAAGCCCTAATTTTTAATTAAAAAACCCAACTATATCTAGGTTAAATAAAGTATTATCAATCATTGTTATGTATAAAAAAAATAATAAACGGAAATTAATACGTAATTTATAGAAAAAAAATATAAAAAAATCTAACATAAACATATTATACAATAAAAATCTAACATATAATAAAAGACTACAAATAATGCCACATGGCATTTTTTCCTTCAACCTCACAACTTTTATTTATTATTATTTTTTCCAAATTATATATAAAATTTTAGTATTTAATATATTATCTTTATCTCTATTATAATTAATAATTTCAAATAATATCATGTGCCACAACAAAACAATTCTCTCATATTTATCTTTTAAATTAGTTTTAGTTTAAATATTAAATCTTAATTCATATAATATACGAATATACTAAAAGCTACGATTAATACACTTAATAAAAAATATATGATTTAAATAAAGATAATAGAAAAAATATATATAATATACCCTAATCAACAAAACTCTCTTCGGTGTGAATATCTATTTTGTTGTTTTTGGAATATCACTTCCAGTACCTACGAAAATGTTTTGAACTATGCATATATTAATGCTAGACAACAATTCATACTTTTGACTTTATTGACCAGGAGTACTTATCTTAATAGAAAAGAGGTACTTGTCTTAAACGTTAATACGAAAAATCGATACACGTTCAACTTTTGTTTAAGTTATATAATCTTTAACGCTATATTTGATATATAAAAATAGGGACACATATTCTTAGTTTTTTGTTTATTCGTCTAAAACGTATACTCATTTAACTTACATGCGGATCCTTATACCCGTTTCAAATTTACTCGACTTCATTTTCAATGTTACATTTAATACATTTTTTATTTCGTTTTCGTCAAGCTTGCACGTTTTCATTATTTAAACTTATTTTTATAATAAATTTTAATTCATTGTTATTTTGTTTATATTTTTCTAAATTATGTATTAAAGAGTGGTGATTCTCATTTTCCTCTTTTGCATTTTATAATCCCAGATATTTAAACTTACAAAAATAAAATCAGGTTTCACGATTATTTGATTATTTAATTACTTTATTTTTTAATGATTAAATATAATTAGGAAGTTTCTGAAAGAACTGAAGACTGTATCAAGAGTTGTTAAGCACTTTAGAAGTGTGTTGTGTATTGCTTATTATGATCAAAATAGATTGCAAGTTTGCGAGATGATTATCGAGTATGTCTACTTATCTTATTGTGTTATAAAAACAAACTGTTTTTACTATTCAACGCGTGTAATACACGGGATTGTTTAGTTTAGTTATGAAAAATATACAATGTATTTTATTATTTGTAATCATCATATCTAATACTAATAAAAGAGTCTACTTAATGCCACACGACATTCTCTTCTTCAATTCACTATTATTATTATTATTATTATTATTATTATTATTATCACAAAACAATGAAAAATTCCTTAACAACTTATAATACTAATAAAAGTTTTATTGTTTACTTAAATATTGATCATTGACTTATCTAAAATATGTAATTAGTTATTAGTATCAATTCTACTTATAATAAACAATTTCAAATAATGTCAATGTGACAAATATATATACACACACACAATATAAATATAAACTATTATTGAATATAGCTATAGAAAGTTGGAGAATTAACGAATGTACACTTTTGAATTTAAATTGAATATAAATTAAATTTATATAGTTACTAAATTATATTTAACTTATGGTTGTAATTTAATTTATGATCAATCATATATATAAATTATTTATCATTATTGTATAAGATATTTACATAGCTCCTTGAGGTTACATTTATTAGTGGGATAAATTAATGGGGTGAGTTTAGTTTTTTTTAGCTATTAATAATAACAAATATATAATTTAAAGTTATAAATAGTGGAATTCCTCGCACAATGCCGCAGGAATTCAGCTTCAATCGGTATCAATTTGATTCGGTATGATATCGTCGCTGGTATAGCAACCTACAGAGAAAAGAAATGGATTAAAATCCTAAAACCTTGTATAAAAATCTTGTGGTAACTTAAAAAAATAAATTTTACTATTTTTTACACAAAAAACAAAACATAATATCAAAGTGAAACTCATTAATGAAATATGTGTTATAATTATCATGTGTAGCTTTCCATTTAAAATTATTCATAATTTAAGATGTCTAAATTGTAAGTTTTAACTTATGTATATATTGATAAATAGCAATAATTATCTACGACATATTAGCATCTTAAATTGTGTTAATTTATTTTATTTTTCCTCAAATTTTAAAGAAATTGGCATTTTTCTGATTATGGGTGGTTTTACGCAACTTTTTAATGGCATTTGTCATCTTTTACTTCTATGAGATATTTTCTTTATTCAAACCGTGTAACACACGGTGTTCATAACCTAGTAATGATATAAAGTTGGTTATAATGTTGTTTCAACTAATAAACATTACCTCTATTTCATAGAATATCGCTAATATATAACGATAACAATTTTTTTTTCTCATTTGCTTCATACTTCGATTCACTTTGTCCAACTATTGTCGTTTATATGATTTTTCAACTTACTTTTTTCCATTAAATAATGTTTCGTTTATATTGTTTTAAAGAAAAATGGTACAATTAGAACGTGTGTTGTGACTCGCTAAGTTGGCACCATGAGGGTGCCAAACACCACTCCTTCATGTCAATGGACGACGCCAATCTCTTCTCCGTCAACCCAATGATGACGTGAATGGGTTTGAGAGATGAAGCTCACCCCAATCTAACCAATCACATTGATTTCTTTTTCCTTTAAAAAATGTTTTACTTATTCCAACACCTACTTATTGGTTATATAGTTATTGCTTAAATTCCTATATGACAGTGACGTGACAATTTTACGACACTAGTTTAGCTATTTTGTTACACATAGCCTTAATTGGATATCTCGGTCGAATTAGAGCATCCGCATCGTGAAGTATGGACCACCGCGTTGGGCGAGATTGACTTGGCTGGTTCGGTTTGTTCTAGCGGACCAGTTTGGTTTGGAATGGTGGGGACCACATACACACATCCATCAGGAGACTACATCTGAATCAGTCAGAGGTAAGAGTGTTTGGTTCACAAAAATAACACATCTTAATGGTTTATTTGACCTCTTAATGATTAAGTTATATGATGATGTTGAATGCTTAAGAGACAGAACCCTAAAAACTTCAGCCACCACCAACATGACCACTCATTACCACCATCACCCATGACAAACACCAACACCGCCAACTACCACCCCACCCGTCACCGCCAAGCACCACCACCATCCCCACCCGCTATGGTGGGTATAGTTAAAATGAGAACCATAACCGACCCGCTATTTTTGGTTTTCAAAAAAATCATTAACCGATCCACCGGTTTTTATTTCGTTTGATTTTTTCGGTTCTATTTTATCGGTTAATTCGTTATGGTTTGGTTAATTCGGTTTATTTACACCCCTAACATCACGTAAACCAATAATTTTTGTTGCCCTTCATCTTTTCTTTGGTATCAATTCTCAAACTCAATTTCATCTGAATCGCAGAAACCCCGAAATCGCATAACCTGCAACAACCGTCAACCATTCATCTCTCTCATAATGATCACTGAATTTTAAAGAGTTTTAAAGAGTTTCAACGTAGATCTAACACTTGGTGGGTGTGAGATCCTCAGATCTACAACTTGGGAAGCCAAAGCTAAACCTAAATCACTCGTTCAAGTATAAATCAGTTGTAAATGAAGAAGTTTTGATGAAAAAGATGAAGATTTTTGTAAAAATGATGAAAGTTTTCTATGAAAAGATGAAGTTCTTTGTGAAAAGATGAAAGAGATGAAGTTTGGTTGAAGAATAGTAGAGTTTTGATGAAATCAAAGTGAATCTAGTGGAAAACGTTGTGTAATGATGTAAAACTGATAAATCTTACTTGAAAACAATCGGACAGCAATTTGGCAGCGTTTCGGTATGAAAATCAGCAAGTGAGAATGAATGAGGAGGGCTTGGGTATTTATAGAGGAGTTGGGTTCGAACAAGAAGCACTCGTTCGAAGCAGCTGCCTTCGTACGAAGGCAGTGCCTTGGTACGTGGCCAGCTAGCTTCGTTCGAAAGTGCTGTTTTGTGCAACCTTTTTCCTCGTTTCACGTGTAAGGTGCTCGTTCAATGCGTTTTGTTGCGTTAGTTAGTGCTAGTATGTTAAGTATTTTAGCGAGAGGTTAAGTATGGCGTTGCGTTGCGTTTCGTTGCGATAAATCGAGCTGCGAGAGTTTGCGTTTGAGCGTATAACAACCACACATAACATAATTAAACAAGTAAGCACACAAACATCATTAAAACATAAATAAATCCGTGTTTCGAGTTTGCGTTGCGATAAGCGAGTGCGAAAGCGAGAGTGGTTACCGAACAAACAAGCACACTCGGTAAATGAAGTAACATAATTCTCTATAATTCGTGTTGCGTTAGCGAAAAGCGTTTAAACTTGCAGTGGTGTGGTGTGATGAAAATGTATTTAGTATAACATAACTCCTTATTTATATCGAATCTCGGAGTACAAAACGGTTACAAATCGAAGTAACTAGCAAACGGATAACAATTCGAAAAGTCGGGCTGTTACAATGACCACCCATTACCACCACCACCCATGACAAACACCACCACCACAACCATCGTCAACCACCACCCCCACCTGTCACCGCCAAGCACCACCACCATCCCCACCCTTCACCGCCAAGAACCACTACCCACCAACAACACTGCCAACAGCTAACGCCACCATCATCACCACCCGTCAACCATCATGTACATTTTATTCAACACAAGATAGTTAAGATGGGTAAAAACGTCATTTGGCACAGTTATTCAAAGCTTTAGCCAAATAACACTTACTGATTGAGAGCCACTTACCCAGTCAGACATCTTACGGTTCAACAGTTGCCTGTATAGAGATTGACAAACAACCTATTAGTGTTAGATTGATTTAGGGATGAGCAAATGGTACCCGGTATCGGTACCGAATTTACCGAACCGGGTACATTTTCGGTACCGACTTTTGACATTTTCGGTACTGGTCCGGTTCGGTACCGGCATTTTGTTGGGTTTTTTCACATGTTTATCAAAGTATTTTATCCGTATAAAATAAAAATGCAGCGGAAAATATTATTTAAAACATGTTACTTTTAAGATATAAAACCCATTTTATATGCAAAACCCATTCCCCGGATCCATATACGAATATGCATGCTATCAAAAATTAAAACACAACCATAGAGTGTTTAGGATACTACCTTCCAAGGAGTAAAGGATATGAAGAAGATGATGCTTCTTGAACGGTTGCCTTCAAGTATAGAAGACCTCAAGCTTGTATACCCCAAGCCTTCCAACAAACACCTTGATTTAGCTAGGATTTTACACTCATGAACTCACTTGAAAAATCCAACTCTTGGAACCAACCCTTGGCCGAAAATTGAGAGGATAAAAGGGAGTTCTTGCACTTGAAAAATCTAACTTGAAAAAACCTTAGAACCATCACATGTATGGCCGATTTTGTAGAGAGAATTCTCTAAGTTTTTTTCAAGTTCATCTTCCACTAATTTTGTCATACAAAATTATTTAAAATAAGGAGAGAGAAAGAGCCACCCATTTGACCAATAGGAGAGCATCTAACCATGCACCTTGCATGTAATTTGATTGGACCATTCTCTTGCCCAACCAAGTTCCCTCTAACACATGCAAATGCATGGTTTTTCATTGGACCAAAATAATTTTGGGAAGACACCAAAAAGGGGGGCGGCCCACTTTATTTTTTTTTAAATTCAATTTCTTTTATAAAATAATTTAAGTCTTGATTAATTTTATAACTTTATAAAATTATAACATCTCATGTTATAAGACTTATACAACTTTTATTATGTTATTTAACCCATTAAATAACAAAATAAAATATTCTCTCAAAATAAGTTATCCATATAATTTATTAGCTTGTCAAGTGCAATTATTTAGAAAACCAATTTCTAAATATTCTAAGTGTTAATATTTATTTGTTTGATCATATCATAAATAAATATTGTAAGTGTTTGTCTAGCTTGTATTTGGGTATGACTCGACTTGGATCATAACGTACTAGCCACATCAATTTAATATGTGTCTTGGGCATACAGAGTCCAACAATCTCCCACTTGCACAAGATACATAGAAGATTGATGCAAGTAGTAAAGACCACCTAACTATGGTTTACTACCCCTAATATGTATGACTATATGTCCCATTCAATCACATCATCCCCTTCAAGTCCCTTACTTGAATATGATTTAGGTGAATTTATCATTTATCCTTTCGTTACAGATGTCATGCTAAATCCAGAGACATAGAATGATCACTCTCTGTATAATTTAACTTTAGCAGGCCTTAGACATCTTACTCTCAACGAATAAGAGGAACAAATCCCATCTTGACTACATACGTCTCTCACAATCACCTTGTACCACACCTGAGCTTAGCCTTATGTACTGTCATATTACTAACAGCGAAGAAATAAGTCAAGGCATAATATTTGGTGAATATCAAGACCCAATATGTATCTCAGGTCAGAGGATACTATGATATTCTCCTTTACTCAAATTTACTTATGATCAATCACAGATGATTCCATGCAGTAAGATTTGAGAGCGAGTCAGTCCAATATTTGTATCCCACAAATATCTATGAACCTTGGTAGCAACACTTTGCTCTATATCCATACCTAATAAATATCCACCAATCCTAGTTCATAATAGTCTTACATTCATATTTGTTCCCACAAGTATGATCGACTACGGACATTTATAATAAGAAACTCATTCACGGATTTAAACATGCTAATATGGAACATAACTCAAAATACCATAAAGAGTTATAATAACAGTTGTTCCAATATCCAAATACAAAATAGATCAAATCCAATCATTAGAATATCGAAGTCCTTAGGCACAAGTATGACCCTTCATGCTTTGCCCGTTCAAGGAGCTTCGTGAGTGGATCCGCAATATTTTGATCAGTGTGAACTTTGCGAATACATATCTTTTCCTTTTTCAACTTCATCCCTTATGTAGTTGAAATTCCGCTCAATGTGCCTAGTCTTTCGATATACACGAGGTTCCTTGATTTAAGCGATCGCACCATCGTTATCACAAAGATTTCTAGGGGTCCTGAATGGTAGGGACTACCCCTAGATCGGCAATAATTCAAGTGGCAGATCCATATGAATTATCTCAATCAATGAAACGGCGATGTATTCTGATTCTGTAGTGGACAATGCTACCCTGATTGTGATCGAAAATCATCTCGATCAGTTTGGAAACTCGTATCCTTGTAACCCTTTACAACGAATTCTGAAACTCGCATCCCTGTAACCCTTTACAACGAGTTCTTCTTCACCAGATCCATATATTAGAAATACATCCTTAGTCCTTCTAAGGTATTTCAATATATTTTTAACAGTCACCCAATGACCGTTACTCACTGGTATCTTCTCGTCATGCTTAATGTGCATGTCATGTCTGGTCTAGTGCATATCATTACATACATAATGAATCCTATAGCTGACGCATATGGGATTCCTTTCATTCTTTCTTGCTCATCCTTTAAGCTTGGACATTGAGACGTACTCAATATTGTCCTCTCTTGAATAGATACCAAACCTTTCATAGAGTTCTCCATCTTGAACCTTTTCAAGACTTTGTCAATGTATGCACTTTGGTTTAAACCTATCAAGCGCCTTGATCTATCCCTATAGATCTTTATTCCCAAAATATAGGCGGCTTCACCATAATCCTTAATGGAAAAACAACTTCCAAGTCAGGTTTTACACATTCCAAGGTTTGGAATGTTATTTCCAAATAGTAGAATGTCATCAACATACAATACTAAAAGAATAATAATGCTCCCACTAGCCTTCTTATACACACAAGCTTTACCGACGTTCTTGATGAATCAAAATTCCAACTTTCTTCATCAAAACAGTGATTCCAACTTCTAGATGCTTGTTTCAATCCATAGATTGATTTCTTTTTATGCATACTTTGTCAGGATGTTTTGGATCGACAAAACCTTCAGGCTAAACCATATAGACATCTTCCTTAAAATATCCATTAAGGAAAGCCGTTTTGACATCCATTTGCCAAATCTCATAATCATATTATGCATGTATGGCAAATAATATCCTTATTGACTTTAGCATTGCCACAGGCGAAAAGGTCTCTTCATAATCAACCCCTTGAGTTTGAGTGAAACCTTTTGCTACAAGTCTCGCTTTATAAGTATCCAAGTTACCATGCATATCGGTTTTCTGGGGTTTTCTTCCTGAAAACCCACTTACTTCCAACTACTTTGGAGTTAAGAGGTGTTGCAACCAATTCCCATACTTGGTTGTCATACATGGACTGCATCTTTACGTTCATGGCTTCAAGCCATTTGTCACAATCAAATTTTGACATTGCATCATGGTATGTGGTTGATTCACCTGAATCTATGTCACACCCCGAATTTCCACGTGTCACCGGTGGGCCCGGTGGGGGATTATCGTGACGTAGTTGATATCATCATTGTCAAACAACACAAATTATAATGCACAGCGGAAGCAATAAAAATAGATTTACTTCAACCATCAAATGTAATATCTAAGTATCACAAATAGTCGAAATAGATCCACAGGCGGATCGAAATAAAAAGGAGAAAATTGTTCAACAGATAAATGCATCCCAAAGTTTGCGAGACTCTATGATGCTAAGGAGAAGCCAGCCTATTCCGTGTAGATCCTGCACTTAATCTTTTTGGGGAAAATACGTCAGTTTGCACTGGTAAATACAATTTAACCGACTCATTTTGAAAAGGCTTAAAAATTGAATTGAATGCACAAGGCACAAAACATTTTATAACTTGGGAATAATTAATCAAAGTTAAACTAGTAAAAGAATTACATGTTCGTTATGCGTTTAGTCGCCCAGGTCGTGCCGGGTTTAAGGTTAATTGACACACCACTCAGTATAAGTCCGCGGCGGGAAGCCAACGATTATACCTTAATAAATATGGACACATTACCGGGTGTACGCCTACACCCGGGTGTCAAGGTCGTGGCCATTTCTTAAAATGATGCCAAGGATATCCGGGACATGATCATTAAGCTCCCAAAGGCGTAAAACAAACAAAACCAGTTTTCAAACGGGTCACATTGATAATACCCAACTACTAATGAGTTAGGGTCAATTGCCCGACCAAGCGGTATTTTATATACCGTACCCCCAAGCCCGTATAACGGAAAATAAGTTAAAAGTATTTACCTGAGCAAGTATAAACCACAAAAGCAAAATGCAAGTGTCTTTTACTGGGCTCCTATTCTGGAACGAAGGTTTATAATAACCTATTAGAATCCTAACGGGTCTTTTAACATAGCCTAAGCTTAGACCGGTTAGTTTCGAAGGACAAACATGGTTTAATCGCGAGGAAAGCGAAAACCGAAAAGGAATGTGACTTAGACCCGACAAGTTTGGAGACTTGTATATTATGGGAAAACTAAATACATTCTGAATTTAGAGACTAAGATGATACGGTTTGGCCCGTTTCGGCTAATGTGCATAAACTAGTCACATAAGCCGACCCGAACGCGAAAGTGCGTAACGGGTAACCATATAAATCATATACAAGTTTCCTGAGATTATATGCACCAAATATGTTGTAATATCAGTAAGTTATGTCCTATTATGCCCCAAATGATTTTCAACTCACTTTACACCTCATAAGGGCATTTTGGTAATTTCACATAAACTAAAAAGGTCAAAATGGAAACCTGAGTTCTCAACCTTAATTTACTGTTATGATATAAAATTTTACTAATTATATCAGTAGGTATTAAACCTTATGTATATAAACTAGTTTTAACATATACTATGTCGTAAAAATGCCTAAAAAGGCGATTTGTAGCCATTTCCGGGTTTTAAAAGAAAAGCTGATATTTTTATAATTCCAGAAGGCTCAAAATAATATATTTAACATAACAAATCAGTAGAAAAAGGTTTGGGGTCAAAAGGTTTTGAAAAACTCATTTTATGGTCTAAAAGGGCAAAATCGGCATAAGCCGAATTAAGCTTAAAACCTTATGTTATGCTCAGCCTAAAAATAAATAAAAATCTTTAAAATTCCCAAAATATTATTATATAACAGTGGGTATAAGGTTTTGATATAAAATTTGGGTCTAGGAAGGTTACATGCTAATTACGCTAACTATTTACTAAGAAAGCTTCTAATTACGCTAATGAGCATAACTCTTAATCTAGACCTCAAATTGATGTCAAATTTTGGGGACAAGTCTATAATTCAGTAACTAAGATGTCTATCCTTTTATATTTTCAAAAATCATGATTTATGGATATTTGGGCATAATGGTCAACATATGGGCATTTAACGGAAACATGCATACGATCAAGATATCTAATGAACCAAGTTGTATAATCACAGGAGGATATACTAACATGTTATTAGGTCCAAAAGAAGCTCTAAGGCAATCTTAATCTAGACTAAAACGGGTCAGAACTGAAAGTCAAAGCGAAAGTCAAACTATGCGACTTTCGGTTCCAAACCGGGTTTAAACAGAAAATTGTCGAGTTGAACATGTTGGAACATGTTCTTACATTATTTACCACGTTATATTAATGATAAAACAGGTTGCATGCATCCTACATTGCTAATTATAAGTTAATTTGAATTTAAGCGTTCTGTTGACTTTTTATAGTTAGCTTTGACTCGACAATTGACATGCTTAAAGTGGGAATCTGGAAATATCCTTTTAAGGGTTTGTTACCCACATAATTACCTACTTAAAGGTATCTTAAATTCGTGATTTGACAGAGTACATTTTAATTAATCACGAAGTCAAACCTTAATTACGACGGTTTGACTTTTACTTAATTAACTAAGCTAAAATGGATTAAGGGAGGTTAAGGGCGCTTACAAGAGTCCTAAGAAGGATTTGGGATCTTAAGAAAAATGGTTGCTGTCCAGGAAAGCTTCAGAGAAGTCTTGAACCCAAGTCCAATGTGAGCAAAAGAAATGGTCCAAGATTATGACAAGCAAGTCTACAATGGTTGGAGGATCACCCCAGATGTCCCTAGAGGGCTAAATACTGCCTAGCAAGCCCCTGAATTCATAAACCATCGTTTTAAGTCGGTGCAACGGGCTGAACAGGCAGCTGTCCAAAAACTGCTGCCAGCGACGGTCTTACGGACCTTAAGCTTGAGGCCTTGCGGTCCGTAAGAACCTCTTGCGGACCGTAAGCTAAAATGGTTACGGTTCGTAACCGACCTTGCTGAAACAAGCCCAGGTACCCTCCTTACGGACCGTAAGCTTTGGGCCTTGCGGTCCGTAAGAGGTGGTCAGAGGACAAAAATTTTTAAAACTTTTAAGTCTTGACCATGCAACTTTCAAATGTCGAGACATCAGACTTTTACTGCAATGTAGGGTCCACCATTTTCAGGTTTTGCATGCTTGCATGAATATTGATACCTTGGAATCTTATGGCAACTTTAATTTGACGGAAACATCAAGAATAAGTCCTTGGATTCTCATGTTATAAGAATTTTATTTAGCCTTATTAGTAGTAACAGTCCTGCCAATTCCCGAGTTCACATAAAAGATGGAACTTTATTTATTTGAAACAACCGGTTATCATATAGGATGATTTTTTTAAAAGATTTAAGGATCTTGGGATTTATAAAAATTCGGGTCGCTCATAGGTGTTTTAATAACATGCCGCCCTTGGGTCGTTCAGAGGTATTTTAAATAACATGACGCCCTTAAAAATCCTACCAAACATCTTTTATTTAATCCGACTTTTCTGACACGTCTGTTTCTCGTGACACGTGTCTTTATTTTTATGGACAGGAATTTTCGAGGTGTTACATCCTCACCCCCTTAAAAGAAATCTCGACCACGAGATTTACTTAAACAATTGAGGGTATTTCTCTTGCATTTTGGACTCTAACTCCCATGTATAATCAGGACCTCTGCGGCCCTCCCATTTGAATTTTACGATGGGTACATGCTTCCTTCGAAGCTTCTTTACCTGTCGATCCTCAATCGACACAGGTTTTTCCACAAATTTTAAGCTCTCGTCTATATGCACATCCGTTTGTGGTATGACTAGTGACTCATCAGCTAGACATTTCTTCAGATTGCAGACGTGAAATACATTATGAATTCCATCGAGCTCTTCAGGTAAGTTCAACTTATAAGCCACTGATCCTACACATTTGATGATTTCGAATGGTCCTATATACCTTGGGCTTAACTTACCTTTCTTGCCAAATCGCATCACCCTTTTCCAAGGCGATACTTTGAGCAAAACTTTATCGCCAACCTCAAACTTGAGTGGCTTTCGCCTTTCATCCGCATAGCTTTTCTGCCTGTCTCGAGTAGCTTTCAGGCGGTCACGAATTTGGACAATCTTGTCCGTTGTCTCGAAGACTAAATCAGGACCTGATAATTGGGTATCCCTACTTCTGCCCAGCAGATGGGCGTTCTGCACTTTCTACCATATAGTGCCTCAAAAGGCGCAGCCTTAATGCTAGTATGGTAGCTGTTATTGTAGGAGAACTCGACCAACGGTAAATGCATGTCCCAACTTCCTCCTAGATCAATTACACAGCATGTCTTCCAATGTTTGAATAGTACGCTCACTCTGCCCATCCTTCTGAGGATGGTAAGCCGTACTGAAATTTAATTGAGTGCCCAGAGACTGTTGGAAACTCTTCCAGAAATGTGATGTGTATCTAGTATCCCGATCTGAGATAATAGATACTGGTACGCCATGTAAGGCCACAATCTTATCCACGTACAGTTGGGCTAGCATGTCAGAGCTGAAGGTTTCTTTAATGGGCAGGAAATGTGCTGACTTAGTCAGTCTATCAACTATGACCCATATAGTATCATTTCCCTTCGGCGTCTTAGGCAATTTGGTGATAAAGTCCATCGTCACCATTTCCCATTTCCAAGTGGGAATTTCAGGCTGTTGTAGTAAACCTGACGGCTTCTGATGTTCAGCTTTGACTTTAGCACACGTCAAGCATTTAGCTACATAAGCAGCTATAGACTTTTTCAAGCCTATCCACCAATAATTCGCCTTTAAATCCTGGTACATCTTATCAGCTCCAGGATGGACGGAATATTTGGAACTGTGGGCTTTCTTGAGGATAACATCTCGAAGTCCTCCATATACAGGAACCCATATTCGTCCATTTAATCTCAACATTCCGTTCTTATCGTAGGACAATTGTTCTTCAGTTACTCCTAGTTTTTCCTCAGGATAGTTGGCTTCCAACACAGCTTCCTTTTGTGCAGCCAACAACCTTTCATTCAAACTATTCTTAATTTCAATGCTCTTGGCATTGATCCTTATTGGTTTCACTCTTTCCTTCCTGCTTAATGCATCTGCGACTACATTGGCCTTGCTTGGATGGTACCTTATTTCACAATCATAATCGTTCAAGGTTTCTATCCATCGTCGCTGCCTCATGTTCAAATCCTTCTGATTGAACAGGTGTTGAAGGCTCTTGTGGTCGGAATAGATTACACACTTCGTCCCATACAGATAATGCCTCCAAAGCTTAAGTGCAAATACAACGGCACCCAATTCCAAGTCATGGGTGGTGTAATTCTTTTCGTGCACTTTTAATTGTCGTGAAGCATAGGCTATGACCTTGCCCTTTTGCATTAACACACAACCCATTCCGGTGTGTGATGCATCACAATACACCACAAATTCTTCAATGCCTTCAGGTAGGGCTAGCACTGGTGCGTTACTCAACTTCTGCTTCAAGATATCAAAAGATTCTTGCTGCTTAGGTCCCCAATTAAACTTAATGTTCTTACGTGTTAACGATGTTAAGGGTGCAGCAATTCTTGAGAAGTTTTCAATAAAACGCCTATAGTATCCAGTCAAACCTAGGAAGCTACGAATCTCTGAAGGTGTCTTTGGCTCCTGCCAGTTCATGATAGCTTCTATCTTTGCGGGATCCATTTGAATTCCACGCTCACTCACAACGTGTCCAAGGAACTGGACTTCGCGAAGCCAAAATTCACACTTTGAAAACTTGGCATAGAGCTTCTCTTGATGGAGCAGCTTAAGAATGCACCGAAGATACCTCTCATGGTCAGCTCGGTTCTTTGTGTAGATGAGGATGTCGTCAATGAAGACGATGACAAATTTATCCAGATAAGGCTTGCATACGCGATTCATGAGATCCATGAATGCGGCAGGTGCGTTAATGAGCCCAAAAGGCATCACCAGGAACTCGTAGTGACCAAAACGAGTCCTAAACGCGGTCTTATGTACATCCTCCTCCTTAACTTTCAATTGATGATAGCCTGACCTGAGATCTATTTTAGAGAAGTAACTCGCTCCCTGTAGCTGGTCGAATAGATCATCGATCCTAGGCAAAGGATATCTGTTCTTGATAGTAACCTTGTTTAGCTCACGGTAATCAATGCATAGACGCATTGATCCATCCTTCTTCTTAACAAACAAAATTGGCCCTCCCCATGGAGATGAACTAGGTCTAATAAAACCTTTAGCCAGTAAATCATCTAGCTGTGTCCTTAATTCCTTCATCTCCGTTGGTGCTAATCTATATGGTGCTCTGGCTACTGGTGCAGCTCCAGGAATGATGTCAATCTTGAATTCCACCTGCCTGTCCGGTGGCAAACCAGGTAGTTCCTCTGGAAAAACCTCGGGATAGTCAGAAATGACCGGTATGTCTTCGATCCTGGGCTTCTTCTCGCCAATAGTTACTTGTGCCATATAAATGACACAACCCCTACTCGTGCATCTGAATGTCTTAAGCATGGCCACTTGTTTTGACAATCCGTGTTGAGTATCTCCCTGTATAGTGAGTGGCTCACCAGATGGGGTCTTGATTACTACCTGCTTCTTGTTGCACACTATCTGGGCTTGGTTTCGTGATAACCAATCCATTCCTATTACTACATCAAAGCCTGCTAATTTGAACGGGAGGAGGGACAGAGGAAAAGAGTGGTTCCTAATGGATATGGCACATCCATCTAACACAGTCGAGACGGTTTCTAAAGTCCCATCTGCTAACTCTACCTCATAATTTACCTTCAAGGCTTTAATAGGCAATCTTAATAATTCACAGAATTTATCATCTACAAAGGATTTATCTGCTCCAGAATCAAACAATACTCTTGCGTAAACGTCATTAATGAGAAACGTACCAGTTATGACGTTATCATTCTGGATGGCCTCCTGCACATTCATCTGGAAGACCCTAGCGTTGGTCTTCTTCCCCTCCTCAGCCTTCTTTACTATCTTTGGGCAATTGGTCTTGATGTGCCCTTTCTCATTGCAACTGTAACAAGTTGCATCCTTCAACTTTTTGCACTCAAGAGTTCGGTGCTCAGTGGACTTGCATATCCCACATGCCTTAGGTTGGGATTTCTGCTCATACCTGCACCTCCCGAAGTGGTGCTTCTTGCAAACCTTGCACTTGGGCCTATCGCCCGACTGTTGATCGTTCCTCCTGGCTTCAGACCCCTTTTTACTGTCATGGTTCCCCTTTTGCTTCTTGCCTGACCGATGTGAATTTTCATCTTCATGTTTCCTCTTTTCAGAGTCCGCATTTCTTAATGATCTCTGTCTCACTGCATCTTGAGTGAGGGACAGAGACAAATCGGTTACAGATCTAAATGTGGTAGGTCGGGAGGCTTTCACGCTGGCCTTGATTTCTGGGGCTAAACCCCCAATGAAGCGCGCGATTCTCTTGGGTTCCGGGGTTACTAGGTAAGGAACCATTCTGGACAAAGTGTTGAAACTGGTGAGGTATGCCTGGCAGTCTAGGTTTTTCATAACCAGAGATAGGAAATCAGATTCTATTCGTTCAACCTCATGCTGAGGGCAGTAGTTATCCTTGACAAGAGCAACAAATTGCTTCCATGACATATTGTACAAGGCAACCTTTCCAGAAGCCTGGATCAATGCCCCCCACCAAGCTAGAGCCTCACCCTTGAAATACTGGGATGCAAACTTAACCATATCCCTTTCAGCGCAACCACTGATGTCGACAACTGTCTCTATTTCATCAAGCCATGTCATACAGTCTACTGCTCCTTTTTCCCCAGTAAAATCCCGGGGTTTACAAGACACAAAATATTTATACGTGCAACCCTTAGCACGCGGAGCATCGTCAAACACAATCTTCTTGGGGTGAACACTGTTTTCATTTGAGGAAAGTCGGTCATCATCTTTCTTAGATTTGGCTGGAGTAGGTGGTGGTTTGTTGTGAGCCTCAGAATGATTCTTTGGTTTAGCATGCGGTGTAGGTAGGGTTCTACTACGGGTCTCACTGTACTCCCTGTACTGTCGTTCCAAGGCTTTCACAACCGCATCATTCACAATTGCTTTCAGCTCAGCACCCGTTACTAAGAATTTAGCATCATCACGGTTTCCTACCGGATGGCTATTGACTTCATCCGATCCAGCCATGTAGCTTCAATTGCTACATATAAATGATGGACAAGGTTTTTACTTAAAGGCTCTTACAGTATTTTATGTTTTATTAACCAAGTTTTTAAATTGCCATTTCAGGTTAATTTGTTAGAATCTTAGGATTTTATCATCATCCTATGATACTCTATTACTAGCACATAAGGCCTAGTCACAGGGACAATTTTTTTTTTAATAAACCGGGATTTTATAGTATCTAGGTGTTTTTAGGTTTGAATCGTAGTTCATTACCATTTATTAACAGGGAGTTATAAGTTACCACTGTCCTTAGTCACGGAGGACATTCAATTATTGCCCACAGGCACTTCGCCTCGAAGAAACGGTTAAATAATTAAGGGAATTTAAAATTAACCCTTTAATAAGGATGGCCTGTGTGACTTTACTGATTCACAGTTTGCCTAAAAGGTTAACATACTAACAGATGTTAACAATAATTGGAATCTGTTATGTGGGTTATACCATCTTGGCCATGTTTGCAACAATGCTAAGGCTAGGTCTTACCTCTAAGATTCTCTTAATAATTAACGCAGAATAGTCCTAAATTGAGATGTTAATTATGGATCTTAACCTAATTATGGAACTACCATTTTGGCCTTGTTTTATAAATAAAAAGGCTAGGTCTCTGTTCTCTTTAGATTTTACCATTTCAATATTACGGCAGATCTTTTAAATTTTCACTTATTTTCAGGTTTTATGCATATAATTATCAACAATAAATAAAGATGAAAATTTTACTAGAACATCTCATAATTGTTTCAAACAAGTACAACATTTGCCCAAAACGGGACTTCTACGAAAATAAATGCCCACGCAGGGGCGGGGAAAGAAACAAACCCACGCAGGGGTTAACTAACCAAACATGCTCACGCAGGAGCAGAGTACAAAATGACAAGCTCACGCAGGAGCTGAATACTGAAGCAAAAAGTCCACGCAGGGACTGAATTACAACTAAATAAAAATAACAAGGATCTTCAATAGTCCCTTCTTTTGGACTTTCCCTTAATCAGATCTGATAGTCCTTTGAAGAATCCTCTGTTGTGTCTGCGCTCAGTCTGAATCTCCCGTTCACAACGGTCTAATCTCTCAAGGACTTCCTGCTGGCGCTCTGGAGGAATTATCTGTGGCTGCGGCGGCTGATACACAGGTGGAGGAGGCGGCGGATGCTGGTACCCATAAGTCGGGTAGCCAGTGGTCCATAGACCACCATAAGGACCCTCTGGGTGACTAGCGTTGTAATCCCATGCTTCCTGATATGGATCCACACTAGCGTAGTTGTAGTTGTAGTGGGTATGCGCCGGCTGCTCAAAAGGATTATACGCCGCTGAACCGGCGTATGCAGGGATTGGGTTATCGAAACCCAACGGTGGTGCCGCAGGTACTGAGTTGATTTCTGGAATGGGGCTGGATGGACCCCCTATCTGTGGGACTTCCTCTTCCTCCTGGAGTGGCGGATAATGACTACTACTTGAGGGCTGGGGAGTGCTAATTCGGACTCCTCCTCTCACGGACATCCGTGCGTTCGACCTTCTCCGCCTCGGTGGCTCCGGAGGCGGCTGCTGTTCCACTGGTGGTGGTGGCGGCGGAGTGACTGCCACAAATCGTTGATCCTCAGAAGGATCTTGCTGTTGCTGTTGCTGTTGCTGCTATTGCTGATACGGGGACGAGTGCTCAGAGGGCGTGAAGTACCAGTCCCACTACTTGAACCTCTCTTGATAACTATCCGGACCGCGGTACGGTGATCCGTGGAAAGATGACCCATCCGAGATTTCGATGGGGTGGTTCGGCGTTCCTGTAGCAGGCTCCATTGGATCAGTATCCTCGTCCATGTCATTTTCCCCAGAGAAGTGGTCTTCCGGTCCGAGTGGGTTAAAACCCATGGGTTCTGGAAGCATGTTGGCCGGGTTGAATCGGCTTTGGAAAACTGGGGTTGGGTCACCAAAGGAGTGGTGAGAGTTGGATCTCTGCAAAGGTATGAAAGAGGGTGGTTGTTCGTTGGGCTTGTTTTCCGATTGGGGCCCAAAGGAGTGCTGGTAAGAAGGTGAAGAGCTGAGGGAAACTGACCGTCTCCCGGGTTCAACATAGAGCCTCCACGGCTCCTGTGGACTAGTGCTCATGGTGATGGACGGGGTACACCGGTGCGAAGGCCCGGCTTCGTGATCGTGACCTGTGACTGGTCCTTTGCCTCAACCGCGAAGAAATCTTGGTGGCATGTTGACCTGCATACAAGTTTTAGATAACAACAACAACATATATAAAATAAACCCAAAATAAAATAAAACGAAACAGAGATTGTCCTATGTTCTTTGTCTAGACTCGGAACTCGAAGAATGTGCAATTTGTGCACTGAGATTAAACACAAAGGCTAGTGTTTAATTCACTCAGTGTTGGCTCTGATACCAACCTGTCACACCCCGAATTTCCACGTGTCACCGGTGGGCCTGGTGGGGGATTATCGTGACGTAGTTGATATCATCATTGTCAAACAACACAAATTATAATGCACAGCGGAAGCAATAAAAATAGATTTACTTCAACCATCAAATGAAATATCTAAGTATCACAAATAGTCGAAATAGATCCACAGGCGGATCGAAATAAAAAGGAGAAAATTGTTCATCAGATAAATGCATCCCAAAGTTTGCGAGACTCTATGATGCTAAGGAGAAGCCAGCCTATTCCGTGTAGATCCTGCACTTAATCTTTTTGGGGAAAATACGTCAGCTTGTACTGGTAAATACAATTTAACCGACTCATTTTCAAAAGGTTTAAAAATTGAATTGAATGCACAAGGCACAAAACATTTTATAACTTGGGAATAATTAATCAAAGATAAACTTGTAAAAGAATTACATGTTCGTTATGCGTTTAGTCGCCCAGGTCGTGCCGGGTTTAAGGTTAATTGACACACCACTCAGTATAAGTCCGCGGCGGGAAGCCAACGATTATACCTTAATAAATATGGACACATTACCGGGTGTACGCCTACACCCGGGTGTCAAGGTCGTGGCCATTTCTTAAAATGATGCCAAGGATATCCGGGACATGGTCATTAAGCTCCCAAAGGCGTAAAACAAACAAAACCAGTTTTCAAACGGGTCACATTGATAATACCCAACTACTAATGAGTTAGGGTCAATTGCCCGACCAAGCGGTATTTTATATACCGTACCCCCAAGCCCGTATAACAGAAAATAAGTTAAAAGTATTTACCTGAGCAAGTATAAACCACAAAAGCAAAATGCAAGTGTCTTTTACTGGGCTCCTATTCTGGAACGAAGGTTTATAATAACCTATTAGAATCCTAACGGGTCTTTTAACATAACCTAAGCTTAGACCGGTTAGTTTCGAAGGACAAACATGGTTTAATCGCGAGGAAAGCGAAAACCGAAAAGGAATGTGACTTAGACCCGACAAGTTTGGAGACTTGTATATTATGGGTAAACTAAATACATTCTGAATTTAGAGACTAAGATGATACGGTTTGGCCCGTTTCGGCTAATGTGCATAAACTAGTCACATAAGCCGATCCGAACGCGAAAGTGCGTAACGGGTAACCATATAAATCATATACAAGTTTCCTGAGATTATATGCACCAAATATGTTGTAATATCAGTAAGTTATGTCCTATTATGCCCCAAATGATTTTCAACTCACTTTACACCTCATAAGGGCATTTTGGTAATTTCACATAAACTAAAAAGGTCAAAATGGAAACCTGAGTTCTCAACCTTAATTTACTGTTATGATATAAAATTTTACTAATTATATCAGTAGGTATTAAACCTTATGTATATAAACTAGTTTTAACATATACTATGTCGTAAAAATGCCTAAAAAGGCGATTTGGAGCCATTTCCGGGTTTTAAAAGAAAAGCTGATATTTTTATAATTCCAGAAGGCTCAAAATAGTATATTTAACATAACAAATTAGTAGAAAAAGGTTTGGGGTCAAAAGGTTTTGAAAAACTCATTTTATGGTCTAAAAGGGCAAAATCGGCATAAGCCGAATTAAGCCTAAAACCTTATGGTATGCTCAGCCTAAAAATAAATAATAATCTTTAAAATTCTCAAAATATTATTATATAACAGTGGGAATAAGGTTTTGATATAAAATTTAGGTCTAGGTAGGTTACGTGCTAATTACGCTAACTATTTACTAAGAAAGCTTCTAATTACGATAATGAGCATAACTCTTAATCTAGACCTCAAACTGATGTCAAATTTTGGGGACAGGTCTATAATTCAGTAAATAAGATGTCTATCCTTTTATATTTTCAAAAATCATGATTTATGGATATTTGGGCATAATGGTCAACATATGGGCATTTAACGGAAACATGCATACGATCAAGATATCTAATGAACCAAGTTGTATAATCATAGGAGGATATACTAACATGTTATTAGGTCCAAAAGAAGCTCTAAGGCAATCTTAATCTAGACTAAAACGGGTCAGAACTAAAAGTCAAAGCGAAAGTCAAACTATGCGACTTTCGGTTCCAAACCGGGTATAAACAGAAAATTGTCGAGTTGAACATGTTGGAACATGTTCTTACATTATTTACCACGTTATATTAATGATAAAACAGGTTGCATGCATCCTACATTGCTAATTATAAGTTAATTTGAATTTAAGCGTTCTGTTGACTTTTTATAGTTAGCTTTGACTCGACAATTGACATGCTTAAAGTGGGAATCTGGAAATATCCTTTTAAGGGTTTGTTACCCACATAATTACCTACTTAAAGGTATCTTAAATTCGTGATTTGATAGAGTACATTTTAATTAATCACGAAGTCAAACCTTAATTACGACGGTTTGACTTTTACTTAATTAACTAAGCTAAAATGGATTAAGGGAGGTTAAGGGCACTTACAAGAGTCCTAAGAAGGATTTGGGATCTTAAGAAAAATGGTTGCTGTCCAGGAAAGCTTCAGAGAAGTCTTGAACCCAAGTCCAAAGTGAGCAAAGGAAATGGTAACACCTCATGCCCTTATATAGTGAACTTAAATGGTCCAAGATTATGACAAGCAAGTCTACAATGGTTGGGGGATCACCCCAGGTGTCCCTAGAGGGCTAAATACTGCCTAGCAAGCCCCTGAATTCAGAAACCATCGTTTTAAGTCAGTGCAACGGGCTGAACAGGCAGCTGTCCAAAAACTGCTGCCAGCGACGGTCTTACGGACTGTAAGCTTGAGGCCTTGCGGTCCGTAAGAACCTCTTGCGGACCGTAAGCTAAAATGGTTACGGTCCGTAACCGACCTTGCTGAAACAAGCCCAGGTACCCTCCTTACGGACCGTAAGCTTTGGGCCTTGCGGTCCGTAAGAGGTGGTCAGAGGACAAAAATTTTTAAAACTTTTAAGTCTTGACCATGCAACTTTCAAATGTCGAGACATCAGACTTTTACTGCAATGTAGGGTCCACCATTTTCAGGTTTTGCATGCTTGCATGAATATTGATACCTTGGAATCTTATGGCAACTTTAATTTGACGGAAACATCAAGAATAAGTCCTTGGATTCTCATGTTAGTTGGCCAAGGTAATTAACTATTTTGATTCTTTCTTATAAGAATTTTATTTAGCGTTATTAGTAGTAACAGTCCTGCCAATTCCCGAGTTCACATAAAAGATGGAACTTTAGTTATTTGAAACAACCGGTTATCATATAGGATGATTTTTTTTAAAAGATTTAAGGATCTTGGGATTTATAAAAATTCGGGTCGCTCAGAGGTGTTTTAATAACATGCCGCCCTTGGGTCGTTCAGAGGTATTTTAAATAACATGACGCCCTTAAAAATCCTACCAAACATATTTTATTTAATCCGGCTTTTCTGACACGTCTGTCTCTCGTGACACGTGTCTTTATTTTTATGGACATGAATTTTCGAGGTGTTACAATCTACCACGTAGCATCCATCTATGAAAAATCCATATCTTCCAGGTGGACTACTAATTTTACCAGATCTTCGAACGTTTTGTGTGTATTGATCAACCACTTGATTGTTTTCAACAACCTCTTGTTGAATGCTAGTATCAACCAAACGTGTATCGGCTTATGGTTCTTGATCCTCATCAAGTTCCACTGTTCTACTAATTCCTTCCACAAGGAACTTAGCTTCCATGAACTCAGTATTTTGAGCAACAAAT
Source organism: Helianthus annuus (assembly GCF_002127325.2). Classification (NCBI taxonomy): domain Eukaryota; kingdom Viridiplantae; phylum Streptophyta; class Magnoliopsida; order Asterales; family Asteraceae; genus Helianthus; species Helianthus annuus. The sequence continues at coordinate 56,460,861 of NC_035449.2, read as the reverse complement.
ACTTTTTGCTCTGTTGGATCGTAGAATTAATATCCTAATCCATCTTTAGGATATCCTACAAAGATACACTTAGTGGATCGTACTGCTAACTTGTTTGGGGTGTATTGCTTCACATAAGCATCACAACCCATACCTTTAAATATTGTAAGACCGGTTTTGACTCCGAAACGAATGTATAACGTGCGGAATCCGTACACGAACGCGACCTAACACACACGATGTAATATAAACGTGATTCTATTAGAAATCTAACAGGAACAAGCACCTTGAATCACTTTCTCTCTCTAGAATCTCTCTCTAGATCTAGAGCTTTCTAAATCACAAATGAGCAAAAAGTTTCTAAACTAAACATAACCTCTCTATTTATAGGCCTTGACTTTTAATGAGATTTCTCATTATTACAATTATGCCACCTTGCCTATTTGTCTAGCTATCACTAATATAACGACTCATTTTCTTCTGTTTCTCGCTACGGCTCGGATTGACAAAGGCTATAGACATAAATGCACTAACATACTTCCCCTTGGATATTGCCGCAGTCAATCTCGTAGCGTCTTGTCTTTCTCTCTCTCTCTCTCTCTCTCTCTCTCTCTCTCTTTGAGTCTTCTTGAAGCTTTAACACTTTTTCATCAACGTAGACTCTCTTTTGTTTGAACAGAATCCCCGTAGATCTGTTTTCAGCTTCAGTTACTCCTTTCTGTATAAACTCTTTTCTTCATCAGGCCCCCCTTTCGTCAAGCTTCCGTGCTTTAGGATCGACACCTTGCTTTCCGTATACAAGCTCCTTTAGAATAGTTTCCTGGCTTCTCGAATCCATGCTTCCTTTTGCGTTGAGCTCGTCTTCAGACTCCCCCTTAGACTCGGCTTTCGGGATCGTAGTCTGGTATAACATCTGCAATTCTCAAACATTATAAGTAACAACGTTTTGAACATTCAATTTTCCAGAAATTGTAATCTGGCACTATTCAACTCTCTAAATCACTCCCCCTATCAACAACCTTTACAGATTTGGCAGTGTTAAAGAATCCAACTCCCTCACAGTTAATCGTCCAAGTCCAAACTAATGACCTTGGAGATATCACAAACTGTTTTTGAAATTTTTGATTTTAATTCAAGTATCAAATTAATGAACTTGTTTTATTTTCAGAAACACAATCAGCTTACTTAGATTTTGAAACTCAGCAACTCAGACATCGGTTTATCGAAAATAAAGCAGAAATCAAAATCTTTTTGTATTTTCTAAAAATATAAAGCAGTAAAGAAATATATACAAACATATTTACAGACAATATTTTTGTTTGAGTATGCGTCAGAGGATCATATCAGTTTTTGACAAGTCACAAGTACCGTTGAGCTTAATTACACATTAAGAATTAAACAATTCACTTAGATTGTCGATATATTGATCCACTTAAATTTTCATACAAATTTCCACTGATTCAGGATACGAATTAGATGTTTTGAGAACTTAAACTCATTCATGTATCCCACCTCTTGAATATACTCCCGTATCCAGATCCCAATATTCATTCTTACAGGTGAGTATACCACAGATGATATCTGTAAGGGGTTAGATGCGAGGGCCGTGAGAGCTCAGGTCGATACTTTCGTATACGCAGAGAGATGACGGCTTCGACTTTTCGGTGTGTCCCCTTTAGAGGATCTTTTAGTTACAACAGCACACGATTAGCATTTTGCAATGTTTCATCGTTTTTTATGCTGAGGGCGATGCTATGTTTCAAGCAATGCGGAAAGTATTATTCGGGGACTAGGTCAGAACTTCCATTCAGCAGAAGTCCCGGAATCATACCCCAGATATCACCGAGTATAAAGACCTAGTATCTCAGAATAAGGGACCTTTCAAACGAAATTTCAGGGGTTACCTATATATCCAAGTAGTGTTCCCCACGAAATAAGCAAGTGTTTGAATTTAGGTTTATATCCCGAAAAAGTTTACTAAGTGAATAAAAACCTATCGACATATCATCTAACGCTTATTAATTCTTTACAATTCTTTAGCATACCGTAACTGTCTACTGATGTACTATCATTTCCTCTTTTTACGCAAAACTCAAATTTTTAAATTTTATCATGTTTTTTGCTTTTTCAAATTTTCTAATGTTTTTGTATTTTCTGACAATTTTTCTCCCCGTAAAATGCAAAACCATTAAAAGAAATTTGACAACACGATACTGATAGCTTTGTCTCGCCATCCATGTTCTGCTTCTCGTGTACCGAATTACAGAAAAACTAACATAAAGTACCCCCATGATTTACAACACATTGATTTTTACAGTTTGAAAACCGTTTTTCAATCTGGTGAAAGTAATCATGTTTGTTCAGTCGTGAGGGTTTCGGCGTATTCAATCAACACATATTTTTGAAATTTTCTATTTTTGACAAAAATGAAAAACAAACATATTTTTGGTTTTTAACTTTTCAAATTTTTAGGGTTTTGAAAATATTATTTATTTATGTACAGAAAAACATATAAACTCCCTGTTTCAACCAACACAGGGTCCAGCAGCAACCTCCTCCTCTTGTTGTGCCAGGCTGCTCCAACCTCCAATCTTACAATTTTCAGAATTCTTGAGCACCTGCACATTCAACGAATCTCAATTACTTGAAGAATTTAGCCCAGGTCTTTTGAACCTTAGGCATTTCAACACAATAATTATCATTTAATGCTGGAAATTCTTTGTCATTTTTTACAAAATCTTTTTCAATTTGAACTTCAGCTTTCTCATCTTTTACCAAATCAACATGTTTCTTAACAGACCATTTCTGACCTTTTGGTGTACCACGTTTGTAAAAATGTAAATCTTTTTGAACATTTTGATTTTGAACAACAACTTTTGGTTTCCAAAACTCTTTGGGTTTTGTCATATCAACTGATGTTTTCCAACTCTGTGTTGTTCTGAATCTGGGTGTGTGAGTATTCCAGGTCTTTCTTGAATCAAACATGTTCGGGTTTGATTTCCAATTTTGATTCGAAGCAAACTTGTTTGTGCTGTACCTCCACGTTTGTTTTGAATCAAATCTGGTTGACCTTTGTCTCACATACGCAGATTTTTGTTTCTCAGAATCAATCTTCTTGTGGTCAACATCCACAGGTTTTAGATTTGGACACTCTCGTGCAAGATGTCCTTTTTGATCACATTTGAAACATGTTCTCATGGACACATCTTTGACCTGTGGTTGTTGCTTTCTCTTTTGTGCCTCAAACTCAGCATTAGACTGTCGTCCAATTTTAAGTTCTTTCTCTTCAGCTAAACTGTTTCCTTGAACAAAACTCATTTTTGCCTGATAATTTGGCGTCTCATTTTTGTTCCGATGTTGTTTCTTCTTATAACCCAACCCAGCCTTCATGTTTTTCTTCTTGAAACCAGGTTTGTTATATGAACCTTTATGACTCTTACCGACAAACTTTGAAATCTCAGACTTCTCAATCTCAACCATTTTGAAAACTTTGTCAACCTTTTCTGAAATCACATTCTGAATCAGGAATACAACATCTAAGAATAATTTGTCCGATCCAATCATGGTATAAACCAATCCCTTTGAATCATCATTCAAATTTTTCTCAGATTTTATGTTTTTCAGATATGCATCATGAAGATTTCCTTCATCTTCATCCTGTGATTCAGATTTACCTGTAACAATCGACTCTTCTTTCAACACACTTTCAACGACTTTACCTACCACCTCTGAATCATGAGAATCATCAGATTTGGAATAGGTTATGTCAATGTTGTCTGGCAATTGGTCTACCATGTTGAAAGCTTTTTCGACATTTTCCTCATCATAAAATGCAAACTTTTCCGGTGGTGGAACTTGATGAAACTCTGAGCCAATGCCCTTCTTGTTCTGCTCAGACTCACCATCACCCGGTTTTATATTGAAAATTCGTTCAAGCACATATGACGACACGTGGTAACTTTTTAACTTGTTGTTTTCCTGTTCTAAATCAGCAATTTGTCGCTTTAGCTTAGCAACATCTTCAATATAGGAATTAACAACATCTTGTTTTATAGCATACATTCGTTTAAGCTCTTTGGTTATTTCAGAAAGATAATTCATTCTAGATTGAGCATATTTCATTTCGTCTTTTACTTTATCATATGACTCTTTTGTAACATGATATTATTAATTTCATTGAGTCATATTCCTTTTTCATTTCTTGACAAACAATTTCTTTTTGAGAACACTCTTCTGTCATTTTAGAAACATTTTCTTTCAAAACTTCATTTTCTTTTTCTATCTTTTTACATTTTTCGGAAAGTTTTTCATCATTTTCTTTAAAAACTTTTTCTTTTTCTAACATTTCTTTGCATTTTTCTTTGAAAATGTTTTCGATTTTTGTGAATTCAAGTTCTCTTGTTCTGAATTGCTCATCTTTTTCAGTTTAAGCTCTGCATGGTTCCATGCATTTCTTGCACTGTTAAATTTGTTTTAAGACTTCAGAATCAGAATGTACCTCAGTGATTGGCACCTCGGTATCTTCAGCAGCTTTTGTCTGCATCTGATTAGCATCATCTTGCTTCTCTTCATTACTGACTTCCTCACCATCATTACCAGCATCCAAATTCTCATTCTTTTCTTCTTTTTCTTCTTTCTTCACCTTTTTTTCAATCTGCTGTTCTTCAGTAACAGCTTCTTTCACAACTTCAACTTTAACAGCTTCTGTTTCAACCTCTTCAGCAACCTTCTTCAGATTGTTCACCATCTCTTCAACACTCTTCTTCATTCTCTCTTCATCCCTTTTTCTTAGACATGACAGCATGGCATATCTGATCTCCTTTTCAAGCCTTTTAGCATATGTGTCATCTTTTATCACATTTCGATAATATTCGGCTCTCATTGGGACTACGAGAAGAACATCATCAAAAATTATGTCTTTCATTGGAACAACCGGTTCTCCTTCTCTGTTGTAGTAACATTCTCTCTTATTATCCCATCTTCGACTGCTGACAGATTTTCATACTTTTCCTGCATGTCGTCCATTCTGTTGTAGTCCACATTTCTTTCTTTGTAAGTCTTCTCACTCAAGATTTCTTCTCGAGTTTTCTCTTTGATCTCAACTTTTTCTTCACGGATTTCAGCAGTGTCTTTGTCTTTGTTTTCATCTTAAATTTCAGCAACAAGAACATGATGTCGGGCCTTTGTTGTTTTTCTACCATGAGCTGTTACAGGACGATCTACAGGATGATCTTCATCTGGAAGAACTGTGCTCCAGCCAAAACCTTCATCCTCGTAAATAACAGCATAAGCTCTTGAATTTTCTTTTGGTTTATCTTCAATCAACTTCGGCTCTTCTCTGCTTCGATGGTATATCGCCTTTTGATAATAGTCATCGTTGAAAGGACGTTCATTTCCTTCAGCAACTTCAGAGTTTCTGCATTCTCTTTTGAAATGACCTTTTTGCTTGCATCTGAAGCAGGTTACTTTGGATTTGTCGAATCCAAGCTTTGTTGACGCACCTCCAAGCGATTGTTTTCTAGTAATCTCCATATACCTCTGAGCTCTGCGAATACAACTAGCTAAACACCAACGGATGTCAATGAGCTCCATCTCTTCCGGATCAATCTGGTCGTAGTCTTCTTTGGTCAATTCGGAATTTCCAATTTTGCCAGCTACAAGACCTTCATATGATTCCAGAACAGATGCAAGGAAACTCATTTGCTGCATTGATGCTCATTGCAGGAGAATTCTTCAATTTTAGAGCAATGTTGCACAGAATCTCTTCAGTTTCATCAGAACTTGACTTTGAAGATGAATGATATCCAGAATGATGACTTGTCGACGTTGTTTGTGGTTCTATCATCTTCTCACCACTAAATGCTGTTTTTGGTGAACCAACGCCTTTATCAGAAGGTACACTGCCTTTGTAATACAAGCCCACATTCTGTTGATGTGAAGAACCAGTCATCTTGCTTTGCTTTTGTAACTCCAGATCATGACTTTCAATCTTTTCAAACAAAGAATCAAGAGAAATTTCATCATATGAAGCATCATTTTTTAAGATAAAAACAAACGTTTGCCACTGATCTGCTCGTGGTAACGCTTCAATGACTTTATCAATAAGTTCCTCTCTTGTCTTATCAATTTTAAAACGTTCAAGTTCGATTTTGAGGTGACAGAATCTCTCTATCATTTGTCTCACTGTCTTTCCTTTTCTATTGTCAAACAGATCAGATTCTTTTTTAAGTAACGCAATTTTATTTTTTCTAATCTGTTTTCCCCCCTCAGCTTTAACTCGTAAAGCTTCCCAGACTGATTTTGAGGATCCATCATGAGTAAGTAAGGCAAATATATCATTTCTGATTGCTGTCTGGATCAAAGCAACCATTCCCTGTTCAGCTGCAAACTCAGATTTTTCTTCTCTGGAAAATCTCTTGAACGGTAGTTCTTCGCCTTTATTATCTTTTGGCTTTCCGTATCCAAACTCCAGACAAAACCTGCTTTCATGGGCATAAGCTTTCGCCCAGTTGATGAAACGTTCTTTCCACCAGGTATAATCTTCAATGCTTTCCAGAGTTGGTGGCTTTGAATGAGTTCCGTAAAAGTTATCATGCTTGATGTTTTCGTTGATCGCCTTCGTGATAGTTTTTGGTGTAACATTTGCAATCTCGAACGATTCGGATGTGAACGCGTTGAAAAACGTGTTGTAGAATTCTTCAGCCATAATGCGAACTTCTTGAATTACCTTGAATATCTCGAATTACCTTGAATCAAGCAAACAAACAAACACAATCAGTTTAAACACTATCAAACAACTGAAACAAAATAATACTCGAACTGGTGAATATTCTTGTGCGGACAGAAGGTTGACAGACTGTGCAGACTGAAGGTTGACACACTGTGCAGACTAAAGGTTGACACACTGTGTGGACTGAACTTGATGCGAACTGAGATTTAAGTTGTCAAACCATACAAAGTGCTATGAGCCAGATCAAATTCAAACAACCTTTTCCAATGACCTGACAAGGTTCAAATGAACTGGACCACCTCTTTTGAACTTTAACAACACATAGGCCGACAACAATTTCTGATTGGGCTGATTAAATGAATGGAAACTTGTTCATATGTAATCCTTGAACCAAACAATCAATTATAATATTCGACAATATACGATTGGGCCGCTATACTTGATGACACATTTAAATGGCCGACAAACAGTTGTTATGTAAAATGTGATTGGGCCGTGATAATAACCAATTACTATGATTGGGCTAATTTTTTGTAATGATAACAGCAACGGCAACAGACAACTCGAGTTTGTGATTGGGCCGATATACTCACTTTTTATCCAAACCTTGAATGTTTCACATGGGCTGCTGAAACCAAAAACAAAACGACAAACACAAAGGACCGATTTGTTAAGTGGATTCTTATGATTGGGCCTCTTCTTTTATTCAAAACATGTGATAGGACCGGTAGATTATTGACACTTAACCGCACATGGGCCGCAAATATCCACTAAAAATGATCACATGTAATTCTGACTGGGCCGCCAATTTCCACTAAACCAATACTGATTGGACCTTTACTTTAAAGTGGCCGACATCTGTTTCTTTAAGAGTTTTATATGCAACTTTGACAAACACAACTTTCATGAGTTGATGGCCGACAACTTTTAGTTAAATTCGAAATTGATTGGGCCAATACTGTTCTCAATTTATATGTCCAACAACTATTGATGTGGGTGACCAACAATCAACCCAATAAATATTGGACCGAAGAACTGATAAAGCGAAATCACATGTAATATGTCCTCTAGAGCGAAACCTCTCTAGGACCTATGAGCGAAACTTCTAGTAATTATGTCCCAAAAGCGAAATCAGTTGAGGAATGCACTATGAGCGAAACCAAGGATTGCACTATGAGCGAAACCTCAGATGTTGTGCCACAAAAGCAAAACCATCTGGACATAAGAGCGAAACCACTAGGTTTTGTGTCATATAAGCGAAACCAGGTGACAAATAAGCGAAACTAGGGGTCTTTGGTGTCCGTATGAGCGAAACTATGTTGACAAATGAGCGAAACTATGTGTCTTTGGAGCGAAACCTGTTTTTTTTTACGCAAAATCGGACCGAAAACCTTCGATTTCTCCTAAACGGCTAGGAGTTTGGATCTGAAACTTGGTAGGGTTATAGATCAGGAGTTTTCGCACAACATATCAAAAAATCAGCTGATTCGGACCGTAAAATCCCGTTCAATTTGACGAAAATCAGTAAAAACGTGAAAAATATGAAAAAAATGAAGAAATAGATGAAGTCCGGATCTGAAATCGATGAAATCACGAGCGGAAATGTGTGTTGGATCAGTGCAATCGACCTCCTGCTCTGATACCACTTGTAGTACCGGTTTTGACTCTGAAACGATTGCGAAACGAACGTATAACGTGCGAAATCCGTACACGAACGCGACCTAACACACACGATGTAATATAAACGTGATTCTATTAGAAATCTAACAGGAACAAGCACCTTGAATCACTTTCTCTCTCTAGAATCTCTCTCTAGATCTAGAGCTTTCTAAATCACAAATGAGCAAAAAGTTTCTAAACTAAACATAACCTCCCTATATATAGGCCTTGACTTTTAATGAGATTTCTCATTATTACAATTATGCCACCTTGCCTATTTGTCTAGCTATCACTAATATAACGACTCATTTTCTTCTGTTTCTCGCTACGGCTCGGATTGACAAAGGCTATAGACATAAATGCACTAACAAATATGATAATGATGGAGCCCTTCCATGCCATATTTCAAAAGGTGTCTTATCCACTTTCTTGGTTTATGCCATATTTAATATACGAGTCGCGGAAAGCAAAGCGTAACCCCAAAATGATAGAGATAATGCGCTCCTAGCCATCATAGATCGAACTATATCCAAATAGAGTTCGATTCCTCCTCTATCGAAATGAAGAACTTTTTTGATGGAAGAACGGGGGATCCTTTTGAACAACCTGTTATAATAGGAAAGCCTTATATCTTGAAATTAATTCATCAAGTTGATGATAAAATCCATGGGCGTTCCAGCGGGCGTTATTCACGTCTTACACAACAACCCCTTAAAGGAAAGGCCAAAAAAGGGGGCAGCGGGTAGGAGAAATGGACTTCACCCTTTGAAGGCTTTGAACATTTCAAAACTTCAACTTTGTGTCTCAGCAAGTACACATAACCATAACTACTATAGTTGTCGGTAAAAGTAATGAAGTATCTTTCACCATTCCTAGTCATTGGCTTAAAAGGATCAAATACATCCGAATGTATGATACCTAATAAATCTTTTGTCCTTTACCACTAAAGGGTTTCTTAGTCATTTTACCTTGTAAACTAGATTCAAGTGTATCAAATGAAGTAACTTCATTTGTCTCCAAAAGACAATTCTTTCGAAGTTTTTACATGCGATATCTGTTTATTCAAGGCGATAATGCCAAAGATAGGTCTCACTCAAATCCATTTTGAGTTTCTTGGTGATTGCTTGGTACATTGAACTATCAAATGATGTATTATTATGAACCAATTCATAAATACCATTTGAAAGCATAGTTTTAAAGTAAAACATGTCATTCATCGGAATATAAATGTCATTGTTTGCAAACTTTAAATCAAAACCATATTGTCTTATAAGGGAAACTTGAATAATGTTCCTAGTCAAACTAGGAGCATTCAAAACATTTTAAAACAATTTTCAAACCATTTGGAAGTCTCAAAACATAGTCTCCTTTCTTGTAATGTTTATTTCTTTTGAACCTTTTGCAACAAATTGCAAATATAAGTTCCACATCCAGTATCTAATACCCATGTGTTAGAAGAAATAACATTAATGTCAATATGTATCATAAAGATTGTACCTGAGGTTTGCCTAGCATCCCTCTTGTTTTTTAACTCCATGAGATAGGTTGGAAAATTCCTATTTAAATGTCATATCTCTCCATACTCAAAGTATGGATCGTTCGTGGCAACCTTTGCCTTCTTATATTTTGGTTTCGGTGGTTTCGCTTTAGTCTTTCTTTTCTTTTTCCCTTTGAATTCCCGTTACCATTTGCAACATTTGCTTTGGTGTCGGGGTGATGCCCTTTCCTTGTTGCCATCCTTATTGATCGTTAGAATGGATAAAGCCCTTTTACCCATATTGAGCCTTTCGAGGCGATCAATGTGGCTTTTCATCTTAAAGATATAAGATGATATCGATTGGGTTTCCTCCATTCGACATGCATGAAGCGCTCGAACCGTTTCGAAGCGTTCTATCCTTAGGAACATTTCCTACAATTGGTTAATCATGTCGTATGCTCATGATGTTCAAAATCCTTTTGAATCTCGGGAATCATAATTCCTATCATGAGGCGAGACGCTTGCATAGTATCCTCGATATACTTAATCCAATCGTTATAGGCATCCTTATCTTCCATAAGATGTTCATCGGGATTAGGATCGTTTTCAGTGATAGGTTACGGACGGTTTGGGTAATATTGTTAGCGACCATCTACAAAATTTAACAAGGTTCAAATTTTAGTATTTTCGATATTAATATATTTTAATTATTAATACCCTTTTATGTCTCATAGACAATTAATAATTAAATCTAGAATCCAACGTTACATTTAAATATTGGTTAGGTGACCTTTATCCCATTATTTAAATTAACAAGGTAGTCAACGTTTGACAATTCCAACCCTTTGCAACTTCTAGCCATATGGGATCGGTTAAACATCTTTATGTTTAGTTGGCCAGTTTAATCCCATCAACACCTTTGTTCCCCATGCTTCGGTGACCCTAAGTTCATGGTTTCCAAATCAAGTCGTCCAACTTACAAACACGTGTGAGTTTATACACATAAGTGGTTAGGTGACCTTTATCCCACAAACATGGTAAACCCACCTCAAACATACAAGTTCCCTCAAATGTGGTTAGGTGACCTTTATCCCACAAAGAGTTCCCAAGTAATTCGAGTGTTGTATAAAAGGATGGTGTTTCACTTGTTTTATAAAAGGGATTTTGAGTTTTCAAAATTCTAGTTTAGAAAACTTTATGTATCATACATTTGCATGCATTCAAATTCTTGGTACTTTTGTGAAAACAAATTTTCTAGGCTCTTTTAATAAAAACCCATTTTATTATAAAATCATTAATTTTTAATAAAAACCTTTTATTAACCATTTTAATGATTTTGTTAAGAACCAATTTTCAGTTTGTTGTTGATTATTAGTTGTTAAGTATGCATATCCAAATATCATCCAAACAACCATAAATTAAATAACCATGCAAGCATAACACAAATATCAAAAGGTGCATAACCATAGCCAACTATTTTGACCACACTTGTTAGCCGAAACAAGTGTGTCAAAAGGTCCTTCCTAAAGGGTGAATATGGACACAAAAAAGGTGTCGTTGAACTCCCACTTGATCCCGCATCCAAATGCTTCAAGTCTTCTTCTTGTGTTGTGATTTCTTCACATTCTTTGGGCTTCCAAATGTCTTTTATATTCAGCTCCAAACTCCTTTGGACTTCAAAAATGTGTTTTGGTTATTGGGCTAAAATCCCATTAAGAACTATGAAGTCCTTTATGCCCGAAATTGGCAAAAACCAAAACCGCATTTTTATGTGCATCTTCTTTTACAAAAGGTATCCTAATACATTTTTCTAGTAAAATAAAATGCACCTAATCTATTTATTTACATACCAAATGAAAATAAATAAATTACATATTTTTACAAATGGAAGACAAAAAATAATAATTATTACAACCCATTGAATAATTAAATAAAATCATAAACACAAACATTCAACATATTCACATAAGGTCATGGCTAGGTTATGAACACCAATATATATATATATATATATATATATATATCCAAATATATATAAAATTCAAGAGCAAAAATGGTTTCCTTTTACAACCTACATTTTCGGTTAAGAATGAAAAAACCGAAATATGTGGGTTTTTGTCCAAACAAAACAAATCATCCATATGACATAATTTTTTCAAGATTCCTTTATGCATGTAGGAAATAAATCTTGAAAAACCAAAGGAAAACCATGATAAAATTTCGGCCACAGGGTTTCTCCAAACCCGAAAACCCGAAAATTTTAAATCCGATGAAGCATGCACTCATATAAGCGGCTCTAGATGCCATTGTTGGGTTTTTTCACATGTTTATCAAAGTATTTTATCCGTATAAAATAAAAACGCAGCGGAAATATTATTTAAAACATGTTACTTTTAAGATATAAAACCCATTTTATATGCAAAACCCAATCCCCGGATCCATATACGAATATGCATGCTATCAAAAATTAAAACACAACCATAGAGTGTTTAGGATACTACCTTCCAAGGAGTAAAGATATGAAGAAGATGATGCTTCTTGAACGGTTGCCTTCAAGTGTAGAAAACCTCAAGCTTGTATACCCCAAGCCTTCCAACAAACACCTTGATTTAGCTAGGATTTTACACTCATGAACTCACTTGAAAAATCCAACTCTTGGAACCAACCCTTGGCCGAAAATTGAGAGGATAAAAGGGAGTTCTTGCACTTGAAAAATCTAACTTGAAAAAACCTTAGAACCATCACATGTATGGCCGATTTTGTAGAGAGAATTCTCTAAGTTTTTTTCAAGTTCATCTTCCACTAATTTTGTCATACAAAATTATATAAAATAAGGAGAGAGAAAGAGCCACCCATTTGACCAATAGGAGAGCATCTAACCATGCACCTTGCATGTAATTTGATTGGACCATTCTCTTGTCCAATCAAGTTCCCTCTAACACATGCAAATGCATGGTTTTTCATTAGACCAAAATAATCTTGGGAAGACACCAAAAAGGGGGGCGGCCCACTTTATTTTTTTTAATTCAATTTCTTTTATAAAATAATTTAAGTCTTGATTAATTTTATAACTTTTATAAAATTATAACATCTCATGTTATAAGACTTATACAACTTTTATTATGTTATTTAACCCATTAAATAACAAAATAAAATATTCTCTCAAAATAAATTATCCATATAATCTATTAGCTTGTCAAGTGCAATTATTTAGAAAACAAATTTCTAAATATTCTAAGTGTTAATATTTATTTGTTTGCTCATATCATAAATAAATATTGTAAGTGTTTGTCTAGCTTGTATTTGGGTATGACTCGACTTGGATCATAACGTACTAGCCACATCAATTTAATATGTGTCTTGGGCATACAGAGTCCAACACATTTACCGGTTTTTATCCTCAAATACTGGTACCGTACCGGTACCGAACCGTACCGTACCAGTATATTCAATATCGGTACCTAGTTTTGGGGATTTTCGATACCGGTATTTTCAGTTCCGGTATCGAGCTCATCCTCCCTAGATTGATTGAGGTTTGGAATGATACGATGGAATTAACACTTGTGAATGCTCTAGGTGACAAACTTCGGGTCAAATCAACCCGGATAACATCACGTTAAACCAATAATTTTTGTTGCCCTTCATCTTTTCTTTGGTATCAATTCTCAAACTCAATTTCACCCCAAATCGCATCACCTGCAACAACCGTCAACCATTCATCTCTCTCATAACGATCACTGAATTTCGGTTTTGAATTCACTCGCAGGTATATCCTCTAACAATCCTTTCGTATCTGCTTGTTAATTGTTATCAATTTCATAGTTTCGCTTGTTATTTATGAGATTTTCTAGGTTATGAATTATGATTATCGATTTTAGGAGAGAACGGTTGTTTTCTCGAATTCGTAGACCAAAATTGTGGATTATTGTTTTTCAACAATCGATTACGTTGCGCTTTATTGATAATCGTTAAATTTTGCTCCTCCTTATTATTCAAATGGAATGAATCGTCTGATCATTTACCTAGGGTTTTAAATGTTATTTGTACGTCGGTTCTAACAGCTAAACTTGTTTAGTTTTTGGATAACCGATTATGTCTGTTGCGTGTCGAATTGATAAGCATTCAGGGACGGATGTTATGCTTATTAATGATTTACGTAATTGTTTTTGTTGTAATTTTTTGTGTTTTAGTTGTTGTGGTTATAAGTTTTGATTTAATATTACAGACCCTAATGAATCAATCATGTCTTCCCCTGCTGCTAAATCTAGCTGATTCTTTGGTTACTTGTTGCATCTCGGTTTAATATAACACATCTTTTTATAATAGATGGTAAGGCGAGCAATTATGCGCTATATACTTTACTTTCGTTATAGGTGTTATCGTATCGTTTGATGAGAATTTGGAAAAATATTGCTATTGGGAAACGGGATGGGGTATTGATAACTTTTCTGAAATTTTTTAACATGTTTCGTCTTTCAGGTAGAATTTTTTGAAGAAATGCAAGGTGGAAGAGGAAGAGGCGATCCTTTCTTTGGATCCCGTGACCCTTTCGCTGGTTTTAGCGGTATGCCAAGTCTATTTGGAGAAAGGGACCCATTTGATGACCCTTTTTTCACGAACCCGCTGGGTGGAATGTTGCAGCCAAGTCCATTTGGCCATGCTGGGGGTCCATTCATGGGTGCAAGTCCATTTGAATTGAGCTTATTTGGTCCAAATGGAAGTCCTTTTGGATCGAGCTTGTTTGGTCCAAATGGAAGTCCTTTCATGGATACACGTCTGCCTATAACTCATGAGCATAGGCAATCCATGCCAAATAGTTCAAGAGGCCTGATTATTGAAGAACTTAACTCTGATGACGAAAAAGATGAACCAGAAGCTGGGCATGGTAAGATAGATAATACTCATTTTTATGGTAGGCCTGCAAGACAAACTTATTTTAAGCGGCCATATATTAAAACTGAGGTTATAGTTTATTTTATTTGAGATAGGAATTGTGTGTGGTCGATATTAATGCAATTGAATGCAATTTTTTGTTCTTTTGCAGGAAGAGAGCTGAATCAGACACAGTATGGGAACCAACACAGTCTCATGCATCATTCGTGCCCACACCCCCAAGCTCATAGCTTCACATTTCAGAGTTCTACTGTTACATACGGGGGTTCTAATGGAGCATATTATACTTCATCTACTACTAGAAGGGCTGACAGTGACGGTGTAAGTAACTGTAAACCTTTTATTAAGAATATGTATTTTTTTTTTTTGTTATTGTAATGGTGTTTGATATGGGCGTTTCAGCTGAGATTTGAAGAACATAAAGAAGCTGATTCGACAACGGGTCAGGCAGCTCATAGGATATCAAGGGGAATCCACGATAAGGTATTTAATTGTTATTTGCTTATGATTTAATTGCATAACCCAAAAGTTAATATCTTTTGTACACTTTAATGAAATAAACGTTTGGTATGGTAGGGTCACACTCTTTCAAGGCATCTCAAATCAGACGGGCAGGTGGATACAATGCAAACGTTGCATAACATAAACGAAGGTATGCGTATTTGTATCTTGTCATGCATTTTATAAGGCGACTAATAAAGGGTTATTAACAGATTAACTTTATAATATGTTAATCAGATGAGCTTACTGGCTTTGAAGAGGCTTGGAAAGGAAAAGCTAGAAAGTATCTGCCTGGCTGGACCGGTGCACCCAATGACGGTGGTATAACCAAACTTATATCTTATATCATAACATATTCAGACCTTTATTTGGCTTTAATTTGTTTTTGAAGTACTTTTACTTTTTACAATTGAAGGGTCTGGTGGTTGGGCACTGCCTTCGACTGAAAACACACATGCAGGTGGGAGAAGACGACTGGGTGCAGCCGAGAATGGTCAATCATCAAAAGTTAGGAGGCATTAGTAAGCTCAAAATGTTAGGTTGTTGTTTCGGGTTGATATATTAGACCAAATATTAGGATGACAGACCTAGAGACTGTGGTTATGAAATGTGATATTAGTAATAGTATATTACATAGATATGTGTTTGAAGCCTATATTGATCATGTTTCTGACCTACTCCATGTGTGTTTCCTGTTTGGTTACAGTTGAGTAGCGTTATGTGTGGCTGTTAAAGAGCATGGTGATCATTTGTGATATATGATAGTTTTAATGTCGACATTATATATAGTTTGATTAATTCCTTTACTTAAAGAATATTTCACATCAGTCAACCTATGTATATTTAGAGGGTAGCATTAAATCTTGGAACTTACAGGGAAATTAAAGCTTACCAAACTTGAATCCATGTTTAATCCAAAGATACAGAAGCGAACTAATCTCTTACACGACCCTTATGTATGATTGATATACCTTGCGTTGCAAAGGACCAGCTCGTTTCTCGCCTTCTAGATGAACTACACAGTTGTATAAATCAGTGCCAAGAAGAACTTTTACCATTGACCAAATCTGAATACTTCCAGCCGCTCCATTCCTATACCGACTGCCATACAGTCGCTCCATTTCACTGCCGACTGCCATACACCCTTCGCAAAGCAGCAAGACCTGATAGCATGCTCGGCCCTCTCCTCCTCGTTTGTACAGAACCTGCATAGCACCGATTGTAACTTGACACCTGATGAAGCTTACGGAATTCTGTCTTGCCACCAGGGCACCACCTAACATAAAACAACAAATTTTAGACGGTACCCACCTTGGCCATAAAAGAATCTTTTCGATCATTGTCTTGAAGTTGCATTCATCCGTGAGTCCTGAACTTTTAAACAAGCTTAAATCCACTTCCTCCACTAGGCTCCAAAGCCCATTAAGAAAACCCAGCTAATAGAGTCATAAGCTTTATCAAAATCTACTTAAACAAACAAGCATTTCATATTCCTTTTTTGCCCATACCATAATTCCATAATCATGAGATGCCAATCATGGTGTCACTTTGATTAGTAAAATTCATAATTTATATGTTCATATAACAAAGCTTAAAATCACTTAAAGTTATGGAAAAACCATCCAAGTAAAAGCTCAAGGAAGACCTTTTGATTCGAGTCAGGCAAATTGTTCGTTACTGTTTAGATAAACTTTGATATCAAGAATCGAGCAAACTAAAATATCTAATCGTGTGCTTTGTTGAGCGTGTTTATTCAACTTCTTAGTAAAAGTTTTTTTATTCGTATAATCTTCATCTTTTTACCAACTACAATTTGCGTCCCTGTAATCCCGTCACTAAACCACGAGACGTAAATTAGAGTTTAATCTTAGTTTTAAGACTGTGTTGTACGTTAACTAGCATAGTCATAAACGTGTCACGTCAACTGGCAACTAAGGGAACACCCATTGGGGGTTACTGGGGCTAGTTAACGGCACAACACATTATTAACAGATATTTAATTAATGGTCGTCAAGTTCTTATGTGGCAGTGATGTGACATTGGGTTTAGTTTTTTTTTTTTTTTTTTTTGGAATGCCAAATTTGGGCTATCAAACTCCCTAAATTGAACAGCTCCGTTGCCCTACTCTGGCCAGATTATGTTATCTTAACCGAGCCCACACTGGCCAGATTATGTTATCTTAACCGAGCCCACACTGGCTTCAGAGTTTGACTTGGACGTTATCCAGGAAAACCATACCGTCCACTAGCACTTGACAGACTTACCAGACTCTCTAATTTGCCACACACAGACATAGTTGGCCCCAATCTTCTAAACCTTTGGCTGTGGCTTACAAAATTCCCCAGCTAAACAATCCCCCTTTCGTGTCTAATTTGCGATTTGAAAATCAGTTAGGTTTACTGATGGCGGCAATCAGAACCACCGCTATAGTTCTCGTCAGGGAGATATTCCGGCCATCGGCTTCTATTCGCACCTATCGCTCGCTCCTGTGGTCCGTTCCGGCTCCGCTCCGTTTTGTTTCCCGTCCAATAAGCTACACTCCGATCCGCTGCGCTGCGGCTCCTGATTCCGGTAATAAGAAGACGTCGGCGCGGATGTCTCAGGTGCAGCAGCAGTTGCATGAAGCCATGGAGAGAGCTGCTGGTGGTGATGAACCTGTTCCGAAGATTACTCTAGGTAAAGCTTGCTATAGTTTAATATGTTTGATTGATTTTGTAATTTGATTCATTTAGTGTTTGTTATATGTGTTGTTTACGTTCATTAGATTAATTTGTGTAAATTTGATTAAGTATTTAAGTATTATGTGAAAGTGGTGTGAATTTGAAATACAGTGCCCTAGTTTTAGTATAGATACATGAGATGTATATCAGAAGGTTAGTATTTTTAGGTTTTGTGAATGGAAATACAGTGCCCTAGTTCTTTTGTATAGAGTTTTGTTCTTTGATACATGAAGTGATTTGAGATTGATAGGGTTTCTTACACTGAATGAAGTTGCATACTGAACCTTTAAAGTAACAACATAATCAACATTGTTATTTTGATTTAATATTGATATGTGTGGCTGGCTGTTAAATACAGAAGAAAGAAAAGCTTTTTTATCTGCATAATGTAATTAGAAGCTTTATGCGTCTTTATCATTGTTTCGTGGAACGGACAAAGTGTTCGGTTAGATGTAGAGTAAAATGAGGCAAGTGGATTGCTTGAAAATGTTTATTTTACTGTTTTTTGCTCAACTATTTCTTCAAGGAGTTTCATTTTGTGATTTAGATCATGTTACCGTGAGTTTCGCGAGGAGTGGTGGACCCGGAGGTCAAAATGTCAACAAAGGTTTGATATAATTTTAATCCTTCCACACCTGAGAAATTTGTTATTGTTCTTGTACCAAGATTTACCTTGTTCGTTTTGTTTGCAGTAAACACCAAGGTTGATATGCGGTTTAATGTTAAGGAAGCCTATTGGTTAAGTGACAGGATTAGAGAGAAAATTCTACAGATGGTTAGTTTAGTTCACTACTACCGTAATCATTCCATGTTTAAACTATCATTAACATCATAACATTAAATATATTTGTTTTCATAATAAAATCCACAATTTTTGACAATCTTTGTTCTTTAATCAGGAAAAGAACAGAATCAACAAAGATGGCGAGCTCGTGATTTCCTCCACAAAGACCAGAACACAAAAGTTAAATTCTATCCACTGTCCATTCACTTTTATATTTTCTTTACTATGTTTTCAAAACCGTATCTTACACCCTTAAATAACTTTTCAGAGGTAACATTGAGGATGCCTTGGAGAAACTACAGGTATTGATAATATCATAAACCTCGTTACAAGATGTAGTAGGACAATACCAACCATTCTTTTTCCTTATCTTTTAACTTTTTACCATTTCGCCTAGGGCTGCAAATGAACTGAATGTTCAGCAAACAGTTCGTGAACCGTTTGGCGGGAAGTTCGTTTAGTTAAATGAACGAACATGAACAGAGGCCGTGCTCGTTCTATTATGTTCGATAGCTCATTAGTGTTTTCAATTTTGTTATTTTATTTAAATACTTTAAAACTCCGACAAATAAAATATTTAATAAATATAAGTGTATTATATATTGTGTTCATGGCATTAGGTTGTGTTCATGACATTAGTTTGTGCTCATTTGTGTTCAGGAACATTCGTTACCTAAGATTAACAAACGAACATGAACACTTTCATTTCCTTAACGAACGAAAACAAACATAAAATCTCGTTCAGTAAGTTTTCATGAACAGTTAGTGAACACATATATTTCCTTAACAACGTTCGGTTTGTTTGCAGCCCTAATTTATTTTCGCCATTAGGAAAGAAGATATATTTTGTATTCTATGACAGAGAGCCAAGAGCCTTAACCCTAATGAGCAGAACTAATGAGCCGAACACCATTATATTTTAAGACAGAGAACCAGGAAACCTTAATAAGCTGAATTAATGGGCCTGTCTCTAATATATTCTAACAGTATTGATTTATCTTTATAGATATTTTGATTCTAATGGAATAAATGCATTTAGGCAATTATTGATGCTGCTTCATATGTCCCACCTCCTCCATCAGAAGAACAAGTAAAGAAAATTACTAAAATGTAAGTCTTTTTTTCGTATGTCATTCTCTGTTTTTCGCTATATTGCAAACATCTTCAAAACCGATTTTTTTAATTATTAATTTTCAATTGTGTTATACAGAGCTGCTGCAGCGGAACATAAAAGGCTGCAGAACAAGAAGGTCCTGTCTCAGAAGAAACAATTTAGAAGAAGCAGAGACAGTTATGACTAACCACCAATGGCAGTTAGGTTCTACAGCTCAACCGATTATAGATCATGTAAGATTGCGTAAAATCCAATAAAATCATTTACTGTTTTTTCTAGGTAAAACTAGGTGCTTTCATTCATTACTTGTTCACTGTATCTAGGAGTCATCTGAAGCTCAAAATTTGCTACTTGTTCATATTACATAGAAAATTTAAAATTTGGCAGTTGTAACTTAGCTGATTACCTCATATTTACAGCGGCGGTTCAAAATCTTTAGGAGCCTAAAACAAACTTTAAAAAGAGGCCTCTTTTATTTATTAATTAAAAGTATTGGTATTACTATATTCCTTCTTATTTCAAGTGTAACTTTCTAGCTCTTTTAATTCAAAATTTCCTGTTAAATTTTTAGAGATAGTTTAGACTAATAATACTTTTTTAAATAGCTAATTTGTTTAACCTTTGTTGTACTCTAACTATAGTTTTGTAAAAAAAATCTGCTGAAGCAATACGAACTATGAAAGTGAGGCCTTTTCTATTAAAATAGTTTACACATTAATATTTTATTTCTTGTTTCAAGTTTATTTTTATTAGTTTTTATTTCAAAATTTAATAGAATATTATTATTATTATTATTATTATTATTTATTTTGTAAAATAGTTAATTTGTTTGATCAGTGTTATGCTTTATTTTAACTTTGTAAAAGTTATTTCGGCTAAAGCAATATCACAGAGATGGTTAGCAATAAATTGTATGTAGTATAAGCATTTAATAAGAAAGTTTTTAATATAGTTAAGTACATCATTTGGCCTGCCATTATGTATAATATTCTAATTAAAACCATTATTCTGAAAATAAATTTATACCAGTTATATATGAACATAATTTGTGCTTCATAAGTTTCAAGGCTAAAACAAATGTCTTTCAAGTTTTTTTAATGTGTGAGTTTTATCATCAACAACTTGATTTAGCGAAACTGCTCCACTTCCTACCTTTAAATGCATCTACTTTTCTTGCCTTGGTATATCCTGATTTCGTTTCTGACTCTTGTCTCATTACTATTTCTTACTTCTGAGCATCACTTTGTTCTTCATTCCCAGCCTCTAAATCTTCCTACCTTCCACGAAACAACCCCATTTTAACAGTATAGATATTTAGACATCAACATATCATATATAACCAACCTGGCAAATTGGGCGAGTTGGGTGACGAGTCAAAATGGGTCCGGGTTGATACGAGTTATGAGTAAAATGAGTTTGGGTCAAAACGGGGTCTGACCAAAATGGACTTGGGTTAAAATGAGTCATTTTAGAAAAATATAAGTATCCAAATAGGCTCTCATCTCGCTATATTTTAAATGGCGGCTAGTGGCAACAAGTGAAGGGGGGTGGCGGAGTGGGTAGTGGTGTTCACAGTCTCGTTCAGCTGGTTTGACGAAAAAGTTGGGTTGGCCGAACCGGTCGATTTTCATGCTTTGATGCTTTTAACCTATATATATATATATATGTATGTATATATATATATATATATATTTTCTAAAGCATAATTTTGTATTAAAATTTAAAAAAATACAAGGATTGTTCATTAATATAATATAATATCTATACATTATTTGTATCCTTAAAATGAAAGAAAAGTTGATAAATATTAAACGTCAGGTTTCAAGTCTCAAATTGTAAACCAAACCGTAAACTGTCAAACCATTAAAACCGGTATGTGAATTGAATCATATACATTTCAAATCAGCCGACTTTCTTTGGTTTGGGCAGTTTTGGTTGTTTATGAATACCCCTAGCGGCGGTTGGTGGTGGTATTGGCTGGTTCCGTGTTCGATTCTTTCTAGAAGCAGTTTTGTATGTCGTTCCTTTACACGGCCAGTTCCCCGAAGTCACTGGCTGGTACATCATATGTGAGGTGTTTATAGGCTGCAAAATGAAAATAGAATCGAGGTGCACCCTTTAGTTCATTTTGCCAAACTGGTTCAGGTCATAAACCAGTTCGGATTGGTCAAAGTTAGTCAAAATCTGTTTGAGGCCAAACCAGTTCTGCTCATAAACTGGTTTTATTGGAAAATAACTGAACTCTATCTAAAGCGATTGGGGTTGGGTTGAAACCAATTCGAGTCCAAACCGATTTCGCTAAGACTAGAAGGTATGGGGGCCGGCTTAGGCCCGGCGAGGACCGGCGCCGGTCCCCCACACCCCCCCCCCCCCCCCCCCCGTCCCGGCTTCACCAGCAACCCACGGCCGTTCTCGCCGCCCCACTTTCAAATATATATCCGTTATATAACGGATAGTTTTATTAAAAAAAAATACATTTTCCACTTTAAATATCTATCAACCTCTTCCATTTTTTTATACCATTTCACATCCATTCTCATAATCTTCTCATACTCTCATCCATTTTTATAAAAAACACTCTCATTTTTTTTACCATCATGAATCCATTCAACCCAAACGACCCCAACCCGAACAATCTTAACTTTTTTTCTAGTCCCGCTTACACTCCGACTATGGATCCTTCGTGGGGGTCTCCACCATTTACGTTTTCGGGTTTCCAACAATTTCCAACAATCACCTAACGCCTTCAATCAAATGTCCCAACTTCAACAAATGCAACAATATCAAGCATTCCAACAATTCATGCAACGCGGCTCGGTTCAACTTGATCAATTCCAATCGCAACCGCCAACTTCCCAACCGCAACCCTCGGTTCAACTTGACGATGATGATGAAGTCGTCCCCGAATCGCCACCTAAAGAACTCAAGCGCAAAAAAAAAAAAAAAAACAGGGGGAAGGGGAAGGCCTTTGAAACCGAATCCGACACCGCAAAAAAAGCGGTTCGAGAGCAAAGGCGAGAACGTGGACAAAAGTAGAGGAGGAGGCGCTAGCATTAGCGTATGTTAAGGCCTCAACTTGCCCGATTGTCGGTATGAACCAAAGCTAAATTTTTTTTAATTTAAATTTAAAAAGAATTATTTTTTTGTTTTACTAATGCAATTTTTTTTTAATTTTAGGGAACAATCAAACGGGTTCTGGTTTTTGGAAGGCATGTACGGATAGATTTAATCACCTTATGGGGGAATGCGCGGCCCGTCATCTCGATTCCGTATCGGGGAAGTGGCGGAAAATGAACAAGTGCGTGAATGATTTTATCGGGATTTATAACCCACTTTACATCAATCGTCCTAGTGGGAGTAGCGACGAGGACGTTCTTAACCTTGCGATGGCTAGATGGGAAACAAAAAATCCGCCTTTCCTGCACCTCCGAGCATGGAACGTTTTAAAGAAAGAACCAAAATGGGCGCCGATTCCAAATGAGGTCGCAACCGCCAAACGGACTAAAACTTCCGAGTCCGGAAGTTATAGTGCGGGAGGCTCCACCGCTCGTTGTCAAATCGACATAAACGACGAACCGGAATATGAAGAGGAGCCCGTTCACGAGATCGAACGTCCCGGCGGAAGGGACAAAGCAAAAAAAAGAGGCGGCCGCAAAGCGCAAAGGGGCCGGCTCGAGTGGAGGGGGCGGCTCGGGTGGAGGTGGCGGCTCGAAGGCGTCTTCGAAAATGGACGAGTTAATTTCTGAATTCCGTTCGTTTAAAGACTTTGCGGCCGAAAAATATAGTCACAAGAAAAACGTGTCGGCCGACTATGTTCGAGCGGAGGATTTTAGGATAATGAGGTTGGATCTCGACTCGGTTCCGGAGGAAGAACGAGAGGTGTATCGGAGGATGAAGGAAGAGGTGAAGAAAAAATGGACGTCGTAGGTTTTTTTTTTTATTTTTCGGAAATGTTTTTTTTTTATTTTTAGGAAATGTAATTTTTTTATGTTATGAAATGACTTTATTTATGTTGTTTTATGTTGTATTTTTAAACTTTTATAAATTTTTTATTAAGTTAATAAAAAAACACTTGGAAAATTATAAAATATTGAGGTGGGGTAGCCCCATCCTCCATCCCCTTCAAAAGTGAAGGAGGCCCATCCTCCATGAGCCGGTGAGGTGACGCCTACATAACGGGTCATCCTCGTGCGGATGGGCCTCACCATACCCTTTAGTCTAATGAATTATCCAACCGGTATACAAACGTGCAAGTTGGGTCGTGTTGGCACCGGTTTTGATATGGTACTGGGCCAGGTTAAGAAGTGGTTTGGAAATCCAAACCGGTTTTTTGTTACACCAATAATAGAGTAACCACTCACCAAGCCTTTTCTTTTTTCCTCTCCATCCATGAGATAAATCTCTATTTCATTTGGTTAATTATTTATTGTCTTCTAAGTTTAGTTAATTATCTATTTGTTTCTAATTTTAGTATATTTTTTTGATTATTTTTTGTATACCTTTTAGTTAATTATCTCTTATTTATTTTACGTTTAGTTATGTTTAAATATTTGTTAATCAAGTTAAAATGATTATTAAACTTACTGAAATAACTTATTTGTTTATGCTAAGACCATAGGTAATGGTTAATGCCCACTAAGGGGCATTTTTCACCACATCATCATCATAATGCCCTTTTAAAAAAGGTGTAATGGTTAATGCCCATTTCATTCATTACTTTCCATTATTTTTCTTCTCTTTGGGCATTATTATAGAAATGCCCCTCACTCTTCATGCCCCTATAATGCCCATGAGTAATGGTGTAAGTGCATTATCAAAATCTTTCATGCCTTTATAAAGCTTCATTACATATGATCTAATGATGTTTTTGATTATAAACATGTGTGTAATTAGATGTTTCAAGTGTTAGATTTAAGCAAAGAGGAAAAGTGAAAGCAAGCAATCGATGGAACATGTAATGCAAATAAATTATTTATCTTTTTAACCATTAATCGCAAACAAAACCAATTAACAAAAAAAACATCATCCTCTGTAACACAAATTGGCGTTTTCAATCCGATTTACAAAAGCTTTGTAACTCCAATTGATTGATCAATCTGATTCCCAAGATTCAATTGATTGATTAGTATGTATTAACTTGCATCAATAGAAGTTTGAATTAATTACGGTTATGCCACCGCCATTTTTTAGAAGATGGAATTTTTTTTTTTAAATTGTCATGAAATCCATCTATTTATGTTATTTTATTATCAACAATTGATGTCCTTTACCCAACTCATTTATAATCCAACCAAAATTTTGCCTCGTATATAAAATTTCATGTTATGTCACCTGATGTAATTTTATGGTATTGCAAATTATTATGTGATCCACCATCAATGACCCGAACTGACTCGAGAAAAATCTGACGTGTTATTGGAAATCTGAGTATCTAAAAGCGACCCATAGAAATTTCTTTTGGCTCCGCTATTTACCTGTTGTCTAATTTAAGTTGACTCGAATAAACCTATATATTGTTTATCTGAATCCACCCACATATGACTTACTTGGAGTTTAATCAATAATGATTTTAAAATTTCTAACTTTTTTCTAAAACTTTTTTCCACTTGCTAATAAATTATTGTCCATATAGTAGTCTATAAAGTGATAGCAATGATGCCTATTAAAGCTATAAAACTCTCATTATTTCCTTTGTAGAATTCTTTCATGTTTCAAGACCAAAGTTTTCTTGTCAACATCTTTTACAACCATAATCATACAAATTTTCAAATTTGTTTTCTAGTATCCTTATCAGATATTTGGTTTGTTTTATTTTCAAATTTGTTTTCTAGTATCCTTATCAGATATTTTGTTTGTTTTATCAATCTAGTTTTATATACACACACGGAAGCTAAAAAGGTCAAAACTTCGTAGAAAAAAAAAGTAGTTAGTTGTTATCTGAATTTATTATTTTAATTTACAGGTGAATTGATATTTATAAAAGTGAAACCAGTTGGGAGATTGCAGAATGGGTCAAAAGTATGGGTGGACTTCCTAAAAGTCACGCCTTGCTATATAAGTTAAGTGCATAGTTGGTTGGTGAAAACAGAAACATTTTCACAAAGAATACAACGACTGATTTGTTACATAACTAGGTGATGCCCCGCCCGCATTGCGGGGCGAGGGCCGAATAATTCTCAACCAATTAAAAAAAAGTACTATAGTTTTGCTAGAAAGAAAAAGTAAAAAGAGTGTTAGGTAGCTCCTTAACACGATTTTTAGCTGGGGCCTGGAGGCAAAGTCATATTTTTATTTTTACTTAGGGGAAAAATCAAATTTTTTTCCTGAGGGTAAGATCCTAATATTTAGCTAGGGAAAACCAAATTTTTATTTTGCGGTAGGGGCAAAAACGTAATTTTGAATTGAGGGCGATATCGTAATTTTGAACCGAGAGGAAAATCGTAAATTTTAGCTGGGGGCAAAAACATAATTTTATTTTGAACTGGGGGCAAAGACGTAATTTTAAACTGGGGGCAAAACCGTAATTTTAAAGTGGGTATAAAACAATAAACTGGTGTAAAATCGTAATTTTGAGCCGAGGGAAAAACAAAATTTTATTTTGAAGTGGGGCGAAAACGTAATTTTGGCTGAGGGTAAAGCGTAATTTTTTTTACCGATGGCGAAATCGTATTTTTTAGCTCGGGGTAAGAGGGTAAATGTATTTTGAAGTTGGGGCAAAACCGTATTTTTTAACTGGAGGCAAAAACGTAATTTTAAAGTGGGTATAAAATAGTAAATTGGTTGGTCCAATGGGTATTGCTCGCCGCTCATTTGAACCAATGGCAGGAAAACACTATTCCGGGACAAAAACATAATTTTAAAGCGTGTAAAAAATAATAACTGGTTGGTCCAATGGTGGAGGGCCGGCTGCCCATTTAAACCAATGGCAAATTTGTAATTTGATAGACTTACAGACAACTATTATGTAAAAAAAAAACAGCTGGTTTGCCGCCTGTTTTGGCCAATCGTAAAACAAAACTATTCCCTAAGGGGAAATGTATATATAGTAAATTAATGAAATATTTCAATTGATACCTAATAAATCAAAATAGCTCTTGCCACATGGCGGATTTCAAACACAAAAGGCTATAGGGTGTAGTCATGACTCATGATCACCATGACCCTCCACGTTAGCGGCATGTTACCCACCTTTAATCCACAATCCAAATCCAAAACCACTACCATAAGGGTGTGGTCATGATCCAAATCACTATCCCCTTATTTATTTTAATTTATCTTTATCTAAAAAAAGAAAATGATTACTTGAAAAATGGAAAGGACCATGGTTGCCATGGTTTAATCCATGCAAACCATGATGGATTAGGGAAGTGGTGGTATAGCATTCCATTTATGTTCCTACGTTACGAATCATGTCCCAACCGTGACCCCCACACTCTTTGGCCTAATACTATACGCAGTGGGGGTTTGAAAAGGGGGCATTATACGACATGTGGACGCCACGTCAGCACGCGTCAGAAAAGTAGCGTGGTGCAAAAACGGGAGAAGTGGGACGGAGCGTGAAAGGGTGGCATTATTCGATACGTGACACACACTTTTTATTATTATTTTATTTTTCAAAATTTTATAAATTCTTTTGAATTTAAAATATATATATATATAGGGGGCCGCTAGAATGAGAACCACCTCGAGTTGTAAGAACCGCGAGAACTACTTGATCCGGGGCGAGGTGGACCAATTTTTTTTTCAAAAACGTAGATGCATGTATTATAAACACATTCGTAAAAAAATGCCGTGCGTGTAATTTTTTACACCACAAGTTTGTGGTTTACGAGTTCGTAAATTTACGGAACTCGTAAACCACAAACTTGTGGTGTAAAAAACTACAGGCATGGCGTTTTTTTTAAATTTTTTTTTACGAATGTGTTTATAATACATGCATCTACATTTTTGAAAAAAAAATTGGTCCACCTCGCCCCGTACGGTGTGGTTCTCGCGGTTCTTACAATTCGAGATGGTTCTCATTCTAGCAGTCCCCTATATATATATATATATATATATATAGTTAGGATCCTGTAAAAAAGACTAAAACTGTGAGAAGGGTAAGAAAGAATCTACACCATTAGATCTTTGATCTAATGGTTGAGATTAATAGGGATCAAATTGTAAAATTTGGTTTATTTTTTTGGACTGAATTGTAAATTCTAGGGGCAATAAAGTCTTTATACACATTCAAAAATAGAAACTGTCAATCAAAAATCCCTACAATATCTCTCTCTCTCTCTCCACAAATTCAACTTTTCGTTTTCATCGGAGATTGCCACCACCGGATCCGGCCACCACAACCCCACTGCTACCGAATCCAGCCAACGTATAACATCACCACCACCTCTGCCTCCATCCAGATCCTCAACTCTCTGTCTCTTCTGATTTAGATCTTCTGATTTCACCCATCATCTCCTCTCCTTAGAAGCGGTTAACTAGCCACTGTCGTTTATACCCGTCGCTGCTTACCGACATCACCAACGAACAACCATCACTACATGTCAGAATCGTTGTCGCTGTGCAAGGAAGGAACCGGAGAGCATCTCGTTTTTGCTCGGTTTGTTTCGGATCAGAAGATATAGGTGAGTTGTTAATGCGTTTTATGTCCCGGCGATTTAACGTGGGATGGGGTTGTCTTTCGATTCCACGACGACACGATGTATGGGTTCGATTTACAACATATGTTTACCGTGTGTATGTGAATATGGTGTTTTTCTTGTACTGAATGGTGTTATTTTTTGTATCGAATTGTGTTATTTTGTACTGAATGGTGTTATATTCTTTGTACTGAATGGTGTTATTCTTGTACTGAATGGTGTTATTTTTTACTAAATGGTGTTATTTTTGTACTGAATGGTGTTATTTTTGTACTGAATGGTGTTTTTTTTTATTTTACTGCTGAATGGTGTTATATTCTTTTACTGAATGGTGTTTTTTTTATTTACTACTGAATGGTGTTATTTTTGTGCTGAATGGTGTTATATTTTCTGAATGGTGTTATATTTAAAACACCATGTATGAACATTCTCTGAATGGTGTTATATTTATGGACGGTTATAAGTCCTTAAATCCAGGATTTTCTCTCTCCAAATCCTTAAATCAAGTATTACCATATTTAAATTTGTTAATGTATTTACAATCCTACCCTTTTCAATTAATTTTAATCTAATGGTTGAGATTCTTTCTTACCTTTCTCACACTTTTATATATATATATATATATATATATATATATATATATATATATATATATATATATTTATATATATATACATATATCATTAATACTAATTTAACAAAAAACATTACAAAATTTAAAAAATAAAAACAATACATAACTTAAAAAAAACTAAAAAAAAACACACGAAATAAACTTAAAAAAACATTACATGAATAAAGTTAAACAATAAATCTAATTATCTGCCACGCCGCAATGTGTTTGAAGTCATGATTGTAAGCGTGCCTGTAGTTGATGAGTGGGACTTGTATGATGTCGTCTTCCGTAAGGTCACCACCCTCATTTTCCACCACGTTGTGCAACGTCTTAAATCTTTCACTACCCAAACGGATAGTTCTAAAACACGAAGAAAGTACATCCACGGTTCGGGTGGTGTCACCCCCATTAATATAAAATTGTTGAAAAATACGCCCCAAAACGAACCTGAGTGATTACGAGGTGTGTAGTGGGTAAGCGCTTGTACCCACGATTCACACAATGCGATGTTCTCTTCTTCGGTCCACGGAATCATTTCCATTTCTTTTGAAAATTTTGAAGTGGAAATGTGTGGAAAGTTAAGAGAATTTTAGATGCATTATGAGTGTTTGTAAAAAAATGGAAGAATGAGGTTGTTTATATTGGGAAAGTTATTTATTTTTGTAAAGTAAATAATTTTTTTTTAATTACCGTTGGCACTCATCAGCTACTACCCACATCCACCCACAACGTGCCACGTCGTCCCACATATGTCCACATCGGTGAAAATCCTACCGTCTCAAGCCCCACGCGGCCCTCCACGCCGTTGGCAGGCCGGTGTCCACGACATGGATAGGCCACCACGCCATATTTCCACGCTCACAATGGTTTAAAGGGGAAGGGGCACTCAAGGGTAGTATCTTTCCCCCAAACCAACACCCGCCATGTCAATTTTCTTTCAAAGTACCCATTAGCCATAAAACACTGGCGGCGCCTATCCTTGCCATAAACTTTTTCTTTTTAATTTTAATAAAGTCAAACTCCCCAACCAATAAAAACTCACCAACAAATCCCAAGGTCATCTTTGACCTCAAACAGCTCAAATGGTTCATGGATACCTCTTAAGGCAAACCCAACCCGCCTTGTCTACCCTTGTGGGTGACGACGATGTTCTGGCATGGGTTCAAATCCGAGAGACCCTTACCCGCGAGTGCCTCGGCCTCCCTAATTCTTTATTGTGCCCCTACGAATGGATGTATACAAAAAAAATATATTTACATATTTATGATTTATTTATAGATTTTTAGACTTATAAATTTTAATTTTAGCTATGATTGCAACTTTTTTATTTAATGTGGTACTAGGTTAAAACCCTGTGTATTACACAGGTTGCATAAATATAATTTTATATAATAAATAATAAAAAGATATATTTAAAAACACTCGTATATTGAACGTGTTACGTGTTGAATAAAATATAATGTCATATGTTAATACAAACAGTCATCAAGATTTATCTTTTAAAAATGAACATTGGTGTACTATTTACTTATTATAAAATTTTACATTGTTTTTTTATTTTGCATAAATGTAATTTTATATAATAAATAATAAAAAAGAAATATCTTTAAGAAAAACTCATATATTACACGTGTTTAATAAAATATAATGTTATATGTTAACACATACAGTCGTCAAGATTTATCTTTTAAAAATGAACTTTAATGTACTATCTACTTATTATAACATTTTACTTTGTTAAATATGTATTCTTAACTAATTTTTTGTTTATTATTACTTAATATGATCATAATAAAAATAAACGTTTATATTCTTATCTAATTTTTTTGTTAAAAATTATTATTATTATTATTATTATTATTATTATTATTATTATTATTATTATTATTATTATTATTATTATTATTTAACATGATCATAATAAAAACAAATGTTTATCCTTATTTAAATATTTATTCTTATTTAATACTTTTGTTTAAAATTATTATTATTATTTAAAATAAGGGAGAAATAGGAACATAAGGTGAGAAAGCACCAGAAAGTGACACGTGTCCAAAAAGATTTTCATTTATTAGTATAAAAAAGAAAAGATGTAATTTCATTTTAATGCATTTACAAAGATATTAATTATATTTTTTAGGCTTTAATTATTCCCACATGCGTACATTTTATCCTCACATCATTTTTCACTTTATCTCTCTCTCTCTATATATCTATATTGTCTTTTGACCCAAACAACATCCAAAGTACACTCTGAATATGATTGTATATTTGAACGATGCCAATCGATCTAAGCAGAAACAAGATAAAGAAAAGGGCAAGAAAAACGTAAACTTTCATTGGATGAGATTGAATCTAGTAACTGATTGTGAATTGAAATCAATTTGCTACCATATTATATAGGCAAATTGGAAAATAATAATCCCATCTTTCTGAATTTGCCCGATAATAATCCCAAGTCAGTTATTAGCCAATAATAATCCGACCTCGTCCATTTTTTTTTGTAAAATAGACTGCCGTTAAAATAAGCTTAACGGAGTTAAGTTTTTTTCCGAATTACAAACCGATGTTTTAGGGCTTTTGATCAGAACGAGAATACGAGTCGATTGATGTAAAACTTACCTTGAAATTGTGTTCGAAATGGCTTGAATTTTGTTAATTGGAAGTTAAACACCCGAATTAAAGCACCGTTTTCGTGGGTTGGGGGCAGTATTTCGAGGTAAATTTTACATCAATCGACTCGTATCCTCGTTCTGATCAAAATCCCTAAAACATCGGTTTGTAATTCGGAAAAAAACTTAACTCCGTTAAGCTATTTTAACGATGGACTATTTTACAAAAAAAATGGATAAGGTCGGATTATTATTGGCTAATAACTGACTTGGGATTATTATCAGCCAATTTCAGAAAGATGAGATTATTATTTTCTAATTTGCCTATTATATACAATGGATCGGGTAGTGAGTGTCTATAAAAAGGTTTCCAAAAACTTGTAAGAAAGTCTCACAAGAACTCTTTGTAAGATATTAAGATCTACATTCTACCAACAAACGCCACTAAATACAATGGTTAATAAATTATTTATAAGAGATCGGGTAGTGGGTGCAATGATTGTGTTTAAAGTCTTTATGAGAAAAAGTGGGAAAGCTCGTGCGTTGCGGCGGGTATCCCGACTGATATCATATTCATTTATGATATTTATTATAAATGTTGACTTTTAAGTATGAAGTTGTTGGTTACAAAACCCAACATGTCACTCTTATCTTACAAAACGAAACATGTGAGTTATGGTAAATTAATTTGAAATGCGTAACAATGGTTGGATGAAATAACAAATATAGCATATCACCTAAGACTGAATAAAATTAATTGGAAATCAGTCTCATAAATGAAAGGGGAAATGGACTGTATCACCCTCAACTATGAAAAATTGGCCAATATCACGCTCAACTTTCAAGTTGGCTCCCACCACCCTCTACTCGACAAGTTGGTGATGTCACACCCCAACCGATGGCGGAATCATCGGGGCGCGGCACTGAGCGAAACAGATTATCCAGAAGTTTCCATAACAATTATCATTACTATTCAATTTAAATAATACGTCCCATACCATATCTCAAACAGCAAATAAATTATTACAGACAAAATCCAGGCAAATGTTCTGTTCTGACAACTCAGATTTACATAAACAGCAATTGTTTATCTGCTTCTAGAGACCCTTAATTTGACCACTACAGACAACTATTTGTTGGGCTCTAGAGCTTTATTATAGCCTCGCTTTCCTAGCAGATAAGCATCTTAAACACCTGTCACATACGTTAAAATAAAGTTAATACATAAAATGTAAAAGTGAGCATACAAGTTTGATAATAGCATAATAGAGTCGAAATAGTTTACGCATAACCAGCACGTACACAGAGGAAAACGAAGCATGTTAATTATCGACATGGATCTATCGATACCAATGACTGCGGGTTAACTGCCCGAGGCAGTTCGCAATACATGATTACCACCGTAATCCATGCAAGTAATTGTCCTTAACAACCCCCGTGTGAATGGGTGCTGAGTCCAAACTATAGTACCATCGTCGTTAAGGCAGGTAGACAGCATTCCACGTGTAAACATAACAACAAGCATTCATTTAGTCACGTAATACATGCGATAACGGTTAGCGTATAAAATATTGCGTAGTGTGTTCGATTGTGATTTAGAATAAGTAACGTATGTAACACCCAAAAGTGCGAAAGCAAAAAGGGTTCGAGTATACTCACAGCGATTGATGGATTGAAGGGAGCGTTTGAGAGTAGGGTTAGCCTGAATAGTTTGATAGCATAACGATAAGCAACGCGTAAAACGGAAAATAAGTGTTGGTGGGTCGGACAGCTGGTCAATCGGATGGTAGTCCGATCGGACGGCTGACCGTTCGGTTGACAGTCCGTTCGGACAGTTGTCCGGTTGGACGGGAGTCCGATCGGATGGCTGTTCGAGTGGATTGTTTCTTCCTTTGAGTAGGATGTGTTTGTGTACGATGGCTTGACTTTTGAAGTTTTTGTTGTAGCATTTGAAAACATTGAAGTATCTTTACCTTTCAGGTCGGTCGATCGGACGGTCGTTCGATCGGCCGGCAACCCGCTCGGCTAGGTACCTATGCAAAACAAGTTCTCAGCAGGGTGTCGCCTGATCGGACGGCTGTTCGATCGGTTGGCACTCCTAATGCATCGAACATATTGAAAAATTCGATTAAGTGTTGAAGTATAGTATCTCATGACCGAAGAGTAATCCAATCGGATGGTAGTCCGATCGAACAGCAGTTCATTCAATACCCAACTTCAAGAATAATTTAATTAAGTGGGGGACCATGTGCTAGCCGATCGGCTGGCCAGTCGATCGGCTGGCCAGTCGATCGGCTGACTGTCCAATCGGCTGGCTGTCCATTCGGACAGCAGTCCGATCGGTCAGCACCCTGACCTGATCAGCCTGTTCGTCTATCACTTGGTCGTTCTGATTGTTTGTCGCTTTATTGAGGTATTTTGATAGCGAGTCGAACCATAGAACCCTCGTTCTTACTTGTTTTCCCTGATCGGACAGGAATCACCAAAATCCGGCCGGTGAACTGTTCGGAACAGAGTTTAATGTTTAACCCGAAATCGGTGACCCTCGTGGGTAGAATCCGGATCTTGAGCCATGCAACCACCGGAATGATTAGCAAGTCGGCACAAGCTCCGTTTCTATCGGTTTGAAGGCATTGAGTGTAAAAGAGTTGAAAGAAAGTTGGAAAATCCATCTTTCAATCCTTTTCACCGTGTATATGTTTAGATCTATGAAAGATCTTTGTTTGTTTATTTGGAAATCGGCTAGATCTAAGTTATTCTTGGTGGATTGAGGCCAAAACATGAAGTTCTTCAAGAACACCATGATGACATCATCCTAGAATACTTGAATCTTGATGATTTCACGGTTAAAATCAAGATTCGAAAGATAGAAAGGTGTTGGAGTGTGTGTAGATCAAGAAAGTACAAGATTTAGGACGAAATCTTACCGGAATCGAGAGAAATCTGAGAAAAGGATGAGCTAAGCGTGCTGGTCGGACAGAGGTTTCCAAAAGTGGAAAGGATGACAATGACAAGGGTATTTATAGGATGCCAAATGAGGAAAGTGTTGGCCGATCGGCCAGGCAGCTTGATCGGACAGCATGTCCGATCGGACAGCAGTCCGATCGGCTGGCTGTTCGATCGGCTGGTAGCCTGATCGATCAGCTGCACGATTCTAGTGTTTGATGCGACGATTTTTGATATTTCGATTTCGATTGAGGACGATGCGAGTACGATAGAGTTTCCTATTCAAATTACTTTTAATCCCAACTACTCATATCTAACATACAAGCATCTATATCTTGCGCTATCTTTTCTCCACCAATTGTCATAATTCGGTTTCGATTGAGTTTCGATTGCGTTTCGATTGATCACCACATATAACATAAATAAACATGCACAAGTAACACATAAGGCACACACACACGTATAATAACAACCAAAATTCGCATAATTCGAGTTTCGAGTTCGATGATGATTAGATTAGTTTGATTACTGATTAATTAACTTTATCGCATTGTTACTTCCTATTGTTCACAGTCGTAAAGCGGTTCGCATCGAGAAATATACTTCGATTGTAATTAAATACTCCACATAATACAACTAACGTAAAAACATAAAATAGTCTAACTACAGTCAAAGAAGTCAAACAGGGATTGAGTAAGGAGAGACAGATCGCAATTAGCGATCTTTTCTTCCTTTGACTTCAATCTTGACTTTGACTTTGACTTTCGGAAACACGGGGTGTTACAACCTCCCCTTATTTAGGGAATTTCGTCCCGAAATTAGGCCGAAACCGTAATAACCAACATCGTGAATCACTTTTGAGAACTTTCTCTCTCTAGACTTTCACTCAAAAAACTGCGGGTACTTCGCCTTCATGTCGCTTTCGAGTTCCCAAGTGAACTCTGCGCCTCGTTTGTCTTCCCATCGGACTTTCACAATAGGAATGCGCGAGCGTCTGAGCTGCTTGGTTTGGCGATCCATGATTTCAACAGGCAGTGTTTCGTTTATTTGGAGGTCATCGAGAGGTACAATTAAATCATGCTCAGCCAGGCATTTTCGGAGGTTTGACACATGGAAAGTCGGGTAGACGTTAGTAAGTTCCTCCGGTAGTTCGAGTCTGTAGGCGACTTTTCCGATCCTTTCGAGAATCTTAAAAGGTCCAACATATCGAGGCGCTAGTTTCCCTTTCTTGCCGAATCTGACCACACCCTTCCAAGGTGATACCTTTAGGAGTACGTAGTCGCCAACGTCAAATTCAAGGGGCTTGCATCGTTTATCGGCATAACTTTTCTGTCTACTTCGAGCTTTCAACAAGTTGTCTTGGATCTGGAGGACTTTGTCAGTCGTTTCTTGTAGTAGCTCAGGACCGGTTAATTGCGAGTGACCGATCTCGTGCCACACAATAGGCGATCGACATCTCCTTCCATACAAGGCCTCGAATGGTGCCATCTGGATACTGGTATGATAACTGTTGTTATACGAGAATTCGATTAACGGCAGGTATTTGTTTCAATTACCACCGAAATCTATGACACACGAACGGAGCATGTCTTCAAGAGTACGGATCGTTCTTTCAGTCTGTCCGTCGGTTTGAGGATGGAATGCGGTACTTAAGTTAAGCGACGTACCAAGAGCTGCTTGAAACGTTTCCCACAATTGCGAGGTAAACCGAGCATCACGGTCAGATATGGGATGTCGCGAGGCGTACCATGATTACAAATGATCTCATCGGTGTAGATTTGGGCTAATCGCTCCACCTTGTAGTCTTCCCGTATTGGCAAAAAGTGGGCTGATTTGGTCAAACGATCAACGACAACCCAGATGCTGTCGTGACCTGATGACGTGGGCGGAAGCTTTGTTATGAAGTCCATAGCTATACTATCCCATTTCCATATAGGGATTGGGGGTTGTTCGAGTAAGCCAGAGGGCCTTTGATGTTCAGCCTTGACCCTTGCACAAGTCAGGCACTTCCCAACGTAGAGAGCGATATCCCTTTTCATTCCCGGCCACCAGTACTTGTAACGAAGATCCTGGTACATTTTATCGGCACCGGATGAATAGAATATCGAGATTTGTGGGCTTCGTCCATTAAAATCTTTTGCAATTCGGTCCGCTTATGAATCCAAATTCGGTCCAGAAAATAGAAGATCCCATTCGATTTGCTGACAAGCTGAGCTCCGTCGTGATAGATTCTCTCCTTCTTCAAGGTGCGTTCATTAAAGCAAGCATGTTGGGCT